>NC_134397.1:73813550-74082078 GCF_050003625.1 Haematobia irritans | reverse complement strand
TATTAATATATATATATATTAATTTACTCCAACTAAATTTTATATACTTTAAATTATATATATATTTTTTAAATTTGTTAAACCATTTAAAGAATTTTATTTAAGAAGTCGGCAGCGGCAATCTCTGTCTATCTAAGAGTCAATGTTTAACATGCCTACATTGCATACAAAAGGTCTTGGGTTCAATTTCAATTTCTACCTAAAACCTATCAGGGTCTACATAAACTTTGTTACGTCAAAAAGGTATGGTACTTAATGGTACTGGCATATTCCTACCACACCGCTGAGTTATTGTTGGCCACAACCAAAGCGTTTGTACCAACCTTATATGGAGAGTGCGATGGCATTTATCCAATTTTTACCCAAAATGCTTTGGGCATTGAAATGACGTGATCAACTATATTAGTAAGTTTTGTGTTTTCTTCTTGTGAACGGTGAGGTGAAGTGGTGAAGTTTGTAAATGGAATCATCAGCATTGTCATTATCATAAGCAGCGGCATCATAATCACAACCATTCATGAGGTAATTTACATTTATTTGCTTCAAGTGTTACCACCGTTTTTATTTTGTTTTTTTTTTTTTTTGTATGTATTTAAAAAAAATATATATTTAATTGCATATTTATTGTCATATTGTATTTGTTTCTTTTATAGTCTTTCTTTTTTATATAGATGAGCATGAATGCTCATAATTTGTTTGTCACTTTATTTGAATATTGTCAACATCAAAAAAAAAAAAGAGAAAAAGATGCAAAATTTGTCGTCAGAAGTCTTTGTCTACTGGATATTATGACTGCTCTTTTTAAGTTTCACTTTCTTTTCCCCCATTCAATGTGCGGAACCAGTTTGAAAAGTGTTTTGTTTATTGGATATTGTTAAATGTTTTTTTTTTTTCTTTTCGTTTTTGTAACTATTATAGTAATAATCGAGGTGAAATAAGTCAAGTTTACCGCCTAAATGAATATCATCGGAAAGAAGATCTATGTTCATATTTGCATAATGTCTTTAGATGTTGAATATGTGCAGCAGAAAGAAAAGTATTAGGGAATTAAAAGCGAGCATTGCTGGCGCCCTGTTGGAGAACAATCAGTAAGTAGATATAAAATCGACTCTTTGATTTTCTTATTTATGTTAAACAGTAAACATATATGAGATTGGTAAAGCAATCTTACTTCATTGATATTAATTTAAGAAGTGAGTGTGAAAACTGTTTCAAACATCTCCCAATATTTCCAACCCAAAAACTGCCCGGATAGATAATGTTCAGGCTTTGTGCATAGTGTCAAGCATAATGCTAATCATCAATCGTATAAAGTTCACAAAGTAGTAAAGAACATAGAAACAAACTAAATGAGAAGAGCACGAAAATTAAAGTAAAATTTTAGTAAGTAAAGTCTAAAGTCTGACGGAGCCGACTATAATATAACCTGCACCACTTTGTAGATGTGCATTTTCGATATCATCTCAAATCGTTCAAATTTGTTAGGTGCTATATATAAAGATTTATGCTTCCATATACGTATATTTCAATCTGAACCGATCTGGACAAAATTTGTTAGTCTTCTACAAATTTATGTCGGCCAATGGCCTGGGGTAGAGCGCACAACTAGTAACAAAAAAATGGGAAACATTTAAATCTGTAACTTCGCAAAAGTCTATTTAGTAAAGGGTGGTTAAATTGTAAGGGCCGATGTTTAATGTGAACCACACCTAAACGCCAGGTTTTTTCCAAATTTTATTTGACATTTCTCTATTTCCGACTTACTCAATTTGAACCATGGAGAGATACACAATCCAACAACGTGTTAAATGGTTCCAACAAATGGCAACAGTGGATGATCAATTTTCGAAGAAAATCATCTTCAGTGATGAGGCACATTTTCACCTTAGTGGATTCGTCAATAAACAGAATTGCCGCATTTGGGCGAATGAGAATCCAAGAGTGATTGTCAAAAAACCAATGCACCCACAAAGAGTGACTGTTTGGTGCGGTTTATGGGCTGGCGGCATCATCGGGCAGGGTGAAATTCTGGCTTCGGGCCCATATTAGTAGATATAGGACGTATGATATATATGGGAGCTATATCTAAAACTGAACCGATTTCTTCCAAAATCAATTCCTATTCTGGCCTAAAACACATACTTGTGCAAAATTTGAAGTCGATTGGACTAAAATTGCGACCTAGACTTTGATCACACAAATGTGTTCACAACAGACAGACGGACGGACATGGCTAGATCGACTCAGGGTCTGGCCTGAGCAATATTAATAGGTGTTACAAACATATGCACTAACTTATAATACCCACAGTGTGTCGCAGGGTACACACAAAAAAACAATACATTTATTTTATGAATAGTGTTCACAAAAATTTTCAAAACACGGGATTCATAAATTATATGAAAACAATTCATAAAATAAAAATACAGGTTTTCATTGACTACGAATGTATACATAATATGAATGGAATTTTTAATATTATAAATGAAGTATACATATTTTTCTCTTTGAAAAATATGAACTTTTACATAATATATAATAAAAACGTCATGCATTACATGTAACTTTGCATTTAGATTTCTAATTCTTAATAATAAATAATCTTCGTATCGCGACGAAGACTCAAACTGTACTGAAAACCTCAAACACACGTGATGCCTTGTATTGTATACACATGAGAGTAACTCTATGTTGTGGCTCTCTGACGCTAAGATAAAACCAGTATTTTTGATATATTAAGTAAAGTTTCATTAATTTTATGAAACCGTCATTAATTTTATGAAACTGTAAAAATTTATGTACAAATTCATATTTTATTTTGTTGTGTGTACGTACCAAATTTCAACCGAATCGGATGAATTTTGCTCTTCCAAGGGGCTCCGGAGGTCAAATCTGGGGATCGGTTTATATGGGGGCTATATATAATTATGGACCGATTTCGGCCAATTTTTGCATGGGTGTTTGAGGCCATATTTTAACACCACGTACCAAATATCAACTGAATCAGATGAATTTAGGTCTTCCAAGAGGCTCCGGAGGTCAAATCTGGTGATCGGTTTATATGGGGGCTATATATAATTATTGACCGATGTGGACTAATTTTTGCATGGTTGCTAAAGACCATATACAAACGCCAAGTACCAAATTTCGGCCGGATCGGATGAAATTTGCTTCTCTTTGAGGCTCCGCAAGCCAAATCTGGGGATCGGTTTATATGGGGGCTATATATAATTATGGACCGATGTGGACTAATTTTTGCATGGTTGTTAGAGACCATATGCCGACACCATGTACCAAATTTCAGCCGAATCGGATGTAATTTGCTTCCCTTTGAGGCTCCGCAAGCCAAATCTGGGGATCGGTTTATATGGGGGCTATATATAATTATGGACCGTTGTGGACCAATTTTTGCATGGTTGCTAAAGACCATATACAAACACCATGTACTTCTCTTAGAGGTTACGCAAGCCAAATCTGGGGGGTCCGTTTGCAATACCATCCGACCAGCATCAATAACAAATACTTGTGCCAAATTTCAAGTCGATAGCTTGTTTCGTTCGGAAGTTAGCGTGATTTCAACGGACGGACGGACATGCTTAGATCGACTCAGAATTTCACCACGACCCAGAATATATATACTTTATGGGGTCTTAGAGCAATATTTCGATGTGTTACAAACGGAATGACAAAGTTAATATACCCCCTTATGCTGGAGGGTATAAAAACGAATGAAGTCAGGTATGTGTCTTAAGTCTTTCGTTTCAGCTTTATTTTGCTAAAAGCAGAAAAATGATTTTCAACTAAATGTCGATTACACAATATTTATTATTGAAATTTAAAGAAAAAATAAAAAAATAAAATTTAAATTAAAAAACGACGTATGTGTCTTAAGTCTTTCGTTTCTGCTTTAGTTTACTTCATGTATTTCCCTGCATTAACTATGTCATGTTGTGACAAACCATAAAAAAATAAAAACAGAAAAATGATAGTCAACAAAATATAGATTACACAATATTTATTATTGAAAATTAAGGAGTAAAAACAAAATATTAAAAAATATAAAACTAAAAAAACACGCAAATTAAATAAACCTTAATATGCGTATTGGGGTCAGACGAACCCGAAACGTTTTGAGTGTACACAGACAAACCTACTTTGCAATCGCGTTATGGCCCATTTAAACCACAAAATAAATTCAAGAAACTCTGTATGTAATCAAAATAAATATTAAAGGCAAAATGTAAAGATGGCAGATGATAATGGACGTAGAAGGTCGAAATGAAGAAAAAATAAAGTGCCAGCCATAAAAGGCAAATTTCTTAAGTGTTAAAAATCATAAAATTTTTATTGTAAACAAATTACTCTGATTATAAGGAAAACTTACCAATACTTATAAGGATTGCAGATAAATGCATTTTCAATCAAAATAATCTTCCAAGATCAGGTACAAGGTATAAGAAAGACGAAGAAATAAGCTTGAAGCCAATACAAAATAAATGATTTTTTCTCAAAACATTTATTAGGAAGCGGAAGTTGCAAAAAATAGGAATTTTTAAACCGTTTTTTATAATTTATAACCGTTTTTGTTTACAGGCCAACTATTATTTAACACACAAAATAAACGAAACCAATCCGTAACAATTCCACATGAAGAGGGCAAAAGAGCCGTTTAATATTTGTACAAAACTACAAAAAATGCTGTTTTTGTTGTCTTCTTCGTTGGTTGTGGTTTAAACAATAAAACCGAAATGAAAATGAAAGTGTTGAGTTGAGTTGAGTTGATTTTCGATTGTCTCTTTGCAATTTTGTTGTTGTTTTTTTGTGTTTTTTGCGCTCGTTGTAAGCGTAGCAGTCCTCTTATGTTTTTTGTTTTGTTTTGCTGTAGTCCACAGATTACAATTTGTTAACAATAAATTTTCCTTAGTTTCTTTTTGTAAATTTTTTTCTTGAATAATACAAAAAAAAATTAATTATTTTTGTGGTCGTGTTATTTTTTTTTCTCCTGCCACTTGTTCACAACTTTGCACAATTTTCAGTTAATGGTTATGGACAACAGACCAACGGTTGGTTTCTTTTTTCTTAATGATTTTTATCTTTGAAAGTAAACATTAAACATATATTTATACAATATTTTATTTTGCAATCAGATTTTAATTTGTTTATTTAATAATTTCACTTTCTGTGATCGCTTGAACACACACGTTGTTGCTGTATTTAATTTGATATTGTATTTTTTTTTCTCACAAAGTCTTTCGTATAGTGTTTTCACGACTCGTTTTAGTAAACCTTCCGCTATTCCTTCCGTAATCGTGCCATGCACGTTTGCAACTGTTTCATAGTTTTACATTTCAGTCTTGGCATCAGCTGCGTTTTCTGTAAAAGTTTTTGTGTGGTAAACAAAAGCCCCAACTTAGCAGAAAGCCCAACTTGAAGACACAAAACAAAAACTTAAACAGTCCACAAAAATAGCTTTAACACAATATTGAGGTATAGGCAAGTCTATACAGAGCGAAATTGAGGGTTTTTTAGACGAAAAAAAATCAAGCTTCAATTTCATACAGGTAAACAAATATTTTTGAAAAATATTAAAAAAAAAAAAACAAGTAAGGAAAGTCTAAAGTCGGGCGGGACCGACTATATTATACCCTGCACCACTCCGTAGATCTAAATTTTCGATAGCATATCACATCCGTCAAATGTGCTGGGGGTTATATATAAAGGGTTGTCCCAAATACATACATTTAAATATCACTTGATTTGGACAGAATTTGATAGACTTTTACAAAATCTATAGACTCCAAATTTAAGTTGGCTAATGCACTAGGGTGGAACACAATTTTAGTAAAAAATATGGGAAACATTTAAATCTGAAGCAATTTTAAGGAAACTTCGCAAAAGTTTATTTACGATTTATCGCTCGATATATATGTATTAGAAATTTAGGAAAATTAGAGTCATTTTTACAACTTTTCGACTAAGCAGTGGCGATTTAACAAGGGAAATGTTGGTATTTTGACCATTTTTGTCGAAATCAGAAAAAACATATATATGGGAGCTATATCTAAATTTGAACCGATTTTAATCAGATTTTTCACACATGACTATATTACTAATTGTAGTCCTAGTGCAAAATTTCAACCAAATTGGGCCAAAACTCTGGCTTCTGGGGCCATATTAGTCCATATCGGGCGAAAAATATGGAAGCTATATCTAAATCTGAACCGATTTCATTCAAATTTGGAACACATGACTATACTACCAATTGTACTCTTTGTGCAAAATTTCAAGCTAATCGGGATAAAACTCTGGCTTCTGGGTCCATATAAGTGCATATCGGGCGAAAGATATATATGGGAGCTATATCTAAATCTGAACCGATTTCTTCCAAAATCAATAGGGTTCTATTATGACCCAAATTAGGAACATGTACCAAATTTGAAGGCGATTGGACTTAAATTGCGACCTAGACTTTGATCACAAAAATGTGTTCACAGACAGACGGACGGCCGGGCGAACGGACAGACGGACATGGTTATATCGACTCAGGGACCCACCCTGAGCATTATTGCCAAAGACACCATGTGTCTATCTCGTCTCCTTCTGGGTGTTACAAACATATGCACTAAGTTATAATACCCTGTTCCACAGTGTGGCGCAGGGTATAAAAAAAAAAACAAGTATGCCAATATGTTTGTAACACAACGAAATATCGATTTTTCGATTTCGAGAGAATATGATAGGCATATGCATCTTTTCCAAGAAATGATTGCACACTCAAAAAAGAACATTGAACGCACCTGAAAAGAAAATGTAGCTTATTTTCGGAAAATGTTAACTAACAAAATATAAGTGATCGTCAAAAATCAAAAGTGTTGACATCGTCACAATGTCTTCTTGTTTCCATATCTTATATATGTTACTTTTTAATTGTGTTTTCTACAACTAAATGTAATTATATTTCTTCAAAAAAAATATCCGTTGAAAAAGTTGGAAACAAACCAACGAAACGTCAGGATGAAGAAATGTAGTAAAACTTGCAGTTTAATTGTTTAAAAAGTAGACCAAAAAGCCAAAGTAACCGAATATAAATAAGATTATATAAAAATTGTTCAAAAAACAAAACAAATCTAAAAATATAAACACATTTGTGTAAATTTGTGGCAAATTTTGTATTACTTAGAACATACTAAATTTGTATGCATTATTTGGGTTTTATTGTTTTCTATTTTTTTTTTTTGTCCATGCACCTAAACTAAAGCAAAAATTATTAAAGTTAATACAACTTTCTCATATATGGGACATTTTAATTAAACCATGTAGTAAAATAAATTTATATTGGCTTTAGTGTCACTTTTTGAGAGTAGTAAAGATTTTACGTATGAAAACTAGATCATATTCTGAATTCATAAGAACCCTTTTTTGTTTGAGTTTTAGAGGAATCATAAACATCTATTGTAATTGTGCAAGAAAGTGATGAAATAACGCCTTGATTTGAAATCTATAATCTGTGGATTTTCGTCCCAATAATTTAAATGACTACGAGAAGTAAAATCTGGAAATTTTCATGATTAGTGCGCCTTCTATACCCTCAATAAGTGAAATCGGTCTATATGGAGGCCTTACCAAATGGACCGATAAAACTAAATCATATACACTTTGTTATGGGTCTAAAATGCCAGTATATATTCAATTTGTGTCAAATCGGATAAAAACTACAATTTCTAGAAACACTAGGGAGTTCGGTGTAACGGGGGCTATACCAAAACATGGAAGGATACACACAGTATTCAGCACATTTAATTGTAGTTCTAGAATCTAGACCCCAAATCGGAGGGCCGGTTTATAAGGGGGCTATATCAAAAACTGTACCGATACTCAATATATTCGGCACACCCCTTTATGGTCTTAGAATACCTCTAGATTTCTAATTTCAGGCAAATTGGATAAAAACTACGGATTCTAGAAGCCCAAGAAATAAATCTGGAGATCGGTCTATATGGGGGTTATATCAAAACATGGTCCGATAATCACCATTTTCGGCAAATTTCTTTATTTTCCTAGATTATCCCTAGATTTCCAATTTCAGGCAAATTGGGAAAAAACTACGGATTCTAGAAGCCCAAGAAGCAAAATCGGGAGATCGGTCTATATGGGCGCTATATCAAAACATGGACCGATAATCACCATTTTCGGCACATCTCTTTATTTTCCTAGAATACCTCTAGATTTCCAATTTCAGGCAAATTGTATAAAAACTACGGTTTCTAGAAGCCCAAGAAGTAAGTCTGGAGATCGGTCTATATGGGGGTTATATCAAAACATGGTCCGATAATCACCATTTTCGCCACATCACTTTATTTTCCTAGAATACCTCTAGATTTCCAATGCTAAATCCAATCTGAAAAATTCGCCCTTATTCCTGAAGTCTGCTATCGAAGAAAATCGGTACTCCTGGTGTCGCTTTTTGTCGCCAACATTGTCGTCTTTAAATTTACCAGCGACGAATTTAGTGTTTAATTTTTGAAGAAGTTTTTAGATTTATTAATCGAACAATTGAAAAATAAATGTAAAAAATGGAAATTGATAAGAGGTAAAGTGACTAATCTTCAACAATTACAAAAAAATGGGGAAAAAATCAGTATATATAGCAGTTATGGTCATCACATTAAAATCATAGAAAAGAACACTGTACAATTAAAGTAAACGTGTTGATTTTCAATTCCATTTATTTTTAATAGAAATCCTTCAAGGCCAATGTATTTTATTTAGCACCAAACTTAGGTAACAATTGTGTCGAACTTTGAATGATCCTTGGGCACATTATGTCAACGTCGTTCCAATTGTATATGCCGGATGTTGTTATTGTCCTAATGTAGATATCTAAATCATTTCGCGAGTGAAATTTATCATTTATTTTGATTTTCCAAGTCAACATTGGATTACAACAAACAGCATTTTAAACGCAAATAATTAAAATTCAGTTTTGCACATCAGCTGATTGTTTTCTTTCACGATGATCCTTGTGTTCACGATGATCCTTGTGCCATCTCAGCGTCGTCGCCATTTTTGTAGTTTTGGAAGCTTTAACTGTCCTCGAATATATATCCACATTTTTTCCGCGTCAAATTAAATATTTTTTCTTGATTTTCTGACTTAGAATTACGTCAGAAATAAAAATATTTTAAACCGAAAAATTAAAATTCTTTTTTTTTTTTTGTACATCAACTGATTGTTTTCTAGTGATATCGGCCTTTTATTACCGAGTATTGTAATTGGTACAAAAAGTAATCGTCGTCGTCGCCGTCGCCACTTCGCAGGAATACCAAATGAATGACGAGACGACTTAAAAGCGACAGACGACAAAAAGCGACGTTTTCGACAAGCGTTAGAATCCATTAAAAATTATAAAAAATTATAAAAATTATTTATTTAACAAAATATCATAGAATTTTTTAATTTACATCCAAAACATTGGATCACACCTTGAGAAGTGATGCAAATTCAGTGCAACGGCTGTTGAAATGGAGGACTTCTGTCCTATGACAAGCCCATATTAAATTCATCGCTTCTGCGTCAATTTTGCACCACTTCCGGATCCAAAAAAAAAAAAACATTTTCATTACTTTTTTGGCGACGCTTTTTTTGCTGGGTTATCGTACTTTAAATAATGGCTGTTAAAAATCTACAGATTTTAGATTTCAAATGAACGCATTATTTCATCATTTTCTTGCATACTTACCCGAGGTGTTTATGATTCATCTACAACGCAAACAAAATTGGTTCTTATCCAGATCCAGAATCTGATCTAGTCTTCACAGTTAAAAATCTTTAAATTTATCTTCGGGAAGCGTATTCGTTGAACTGATCTGCTTGGGAGAATATCTGTCATCAACCCCGCATAAATTTTATATACGAGGGCGGTTCGGAAACTTCTTAGCCTATCAATGAAAGAGAATAGTTAGTTTTTCAAAAATATTTTTATTTTTCAATATAATCTCCTGAAACTTCAATACACTTAGTCCAACGCTTTTCTATCAATTCTATCCCTTGATTAAATAAAATAGTTGACTGTTAACAAATGCGGCACCAATCTTGCAGAAAGCTTTTTCATCTGTAGTTCTTCATGCAAAATTAAATGGACTCGATCATTTGAGTAACCCGCTACGACGAAGAGTTTTTATGGTAGGTGGGTATTTAAGATTCGGCCCAGCCGAACTCACTACTGTATGTTCTTGTTCCTACTGGGAGTCGTAAGAAACTTTTCTTTTGCGTTAGTTCATATTGAACTTATGTGTGCGAGTTTAACTACGGATTTTTTAGTGTATGTTTTAGCTCAACGATAATGGGTCTCTTTTTTACAACCCAGTCCGAACGGCGTTTCACATTGCTGTGAAACCACTTAGAGAAGCTTTGAAATGTCACCAGCATTACTGAGAGGGGATAATGATATTTAGTTTTTGGTCGAAACTGGGATTTAAACCATTACCCTTTGGGCGTAAGGCGGTCATGCTATTTATTTTAGCACAATGGCTCCCGCGTAAGGCACACGATATATACTCATTTCAAATTGAAGCATTTTTTTGTGTGCGTCTAAAGTCGCACATTTCCGATATTTTAAAAATGAAGCACAAAAAATGGCATGGCCCCTGAAAGGTTGCACTACGGTAACACTGGGTGGAGGCTATAACAAATGCAAAAGAACAATGAGTTTTTTCGTTTGCATTACATATCAGCCACCCTGTAGTTGTTACTGCCCGATTTCAGCTCTCTCTCTCTCTTATTTAGTTTTACCTTAGGTTGCCTATTGCACATCATTGATTAATCGCCAATTTTGAAAGTTCTAATAACGGTTAATCGAATTATCCGTGACCTTCGATATGAAAAAATGAGTTTTAACAAATTCGTTAAATTTCATAAGAACGATTTTCAAGCGATGCTATAACTTCAAGATTAGTTTCCAAAAGATTCAAGGACTTTTTCAAGTTCTTCTACAAGTCTTTGGTTACAAAAAAACAAAAAAAAATATTAGAGCATAAATTAGTAATCAATGGGTAGCAATCAATTATAATACAATAGTAGTCTGGAAAAGACCAGACAAATTGACTCATAGTGTTTTCCCCGAAAATGCAAAAAAAAAAACTGCCAATAGATACCAAAAACATGGCCCACATTAATAACAAAACAACGTCAAACCGTTGAAGTCTACTAACATTCAGCTTTTAGTCAAGAGACCCAAACGTTTCACTTAACCCTAGCATGATAGACAATGAACATCTATAGAAGTAGTTTTTTGAGTATTCATACGCACATACAAATATTTATAAATGTGTGTACCTACTTATACTCATACATATTATTTAATATTTTAAATCATCTATATATTTTGGTTTTTACTATGGATATTTGCCAGAGATACAAAAAGGAAGTTGAACTTAAGCATACGACACCTTCCATAGTCATTGGAAGCCATTAACTCGTCAGAAATGTCCTTGTTAATTTTTTGTTTTCTGTTATATTGGGGGAATTTTCCCCCAATGGCTTAGATCGAGTGACACATTAACCTTCTTAAGAGCAGTGTGCTTATCGCAAAGCAATTTTGACCTCGACAATATTCCACTTAATGTAGGGGGTGGAAAATCCCATATTATTATGAGTATGTTATTAGTTGATATGTGGGCATCAATGGCAGAATGTTTGCAATATGATGGATCACTTGGAAGATCCAGTATTGTTTTTTTTTTAAGTACTGTTGTTGTCCTCGTAAAATCAAAAATTATGTTTACTTAAAAAAACTGGTTTTACGTACTTAAGTTCTCTAATATTTGGCAAGTAAATTGACTCAAACTAAATGGTTATTCAAATCATTAAAATTGTGTTTCAATTCTCGGAAATTGAATGAGATCTTCAGATTAGATTTTGATCTTCAATTAAGATGCGTGTAGATAGCCGAGCCCGGCTCGTTTAAAAGATAACGTTTATTTATTTTTATATCCAACACCATAGAATCAGACACCGTTGCCAGAGTTGGGGATTATTTCCCCAATTCGGGGATATTTTTCGTGGATGGGGACGACATTGTTTGAACGTCTACCTCGCTTATCTTATCAGTTATTTCATTGCTAGAAATCCCACCAAATCCACAGCCACACCGCACAGAAAAAATATCACGAAAATATTCCCAATTAAAAAGTTGATTGAAGTTTAAAACATTTTCAACTAAAAAACAAATAAGGAAAGTCTAAAGTCGGGCGGGGCCGACTATATTATACCCTGCACCACTCTGTAGATCTAAATTTTCGATACCATATCACATCCGTCAAATGTGTTGGGGGGGGGGGGGGGGGGGGGGGGGGCTAAATATAATGGTTTGTCCCAAATACATATATTTAAATATCACTCGATCTGGACAGTCGGCTAATGCACTAGGGTGGAACACAATGTTAGTAAAAAAATATGGGAAACATTTAAATCTGAAGCAATTTTAAGGAAACTTCGCAAAAATTTATTTATGATTTATAGCTCCATATATATGTAATAGAAGTTTAGGAAAATTAGAGTCATTTTTACAGCTTTTCGACTAAGCAGTGGCGATTTTACAAGGGAAATGTTGGTATTTTTACCATTTTTGTCGAAATCAGAAAAACATATATATGGGAGCTATATCTAAATCAGAACCGATTTCAACCAAATTTGGCACGCATAGCAACAATGCTAATTCTACTCCCTGTGCAAAATTTCAACAAAATCGGAGTTAAAAATTGGCCTCTGTGGTCATATGAGTGTAAATCGGGCGAAAGCTATATATGGGAGCTATATCTAAATCTGAACCGATTTCAACCAAATTTTGCACGCATAGCAACAATGCTAATTCTACTCCCTGTGCAAACTTTTAACTAAATCGGAGTTAAAAATTTGCCTCTGTGGTCATATGAGTGTAAATCGGGCGAAAACTATATATGGGAGCTATATCTAAATCTGAACCGATTTCAACCAAATTTGGCACGCATAACTACAATGCTAATTCTACTCCCTGTGCAAAATTTCAACTAAATCGGAGGAAAAAATTGGCCTCTGTGGGCAAATGAGTGTAAATCGGGCGAAAGCTATATACGGGAGCTATATCTAAATCTGAACCGATTTCAACCAAATTTGGCACGCATAGCTACAATGCTAATTCTACTCCCTGTGCAAAATTTCAATCAAATTGGGGTAAAACTATGGCTTCTGGGACCGTATTAGTGCATATCGGGCGAAAGATATATATGGGAGCTATATCTAAATCTGAACCGATTTCAATAAAATTTTGCACATTTGACTATACTACCAATTGTACTCCTAGTGAAAAATTTCAACCAAATTGGGGTAATACTCAGGCTTCTAGGGCCGTATAAGTGCATATCGGGCGAAAGATATATATGGGAGCTATATCTAAATCTGAACCGATTTCTTCCAAAATCAATAGGGTTCTATTTTGACCCAAAACACATACTTGTGCCAAATTCGAAGTTGATTGGCCTTAAATTACTTCCTAATCCCTTGGTTACAAAAATGTGTTCACGGACAGACGGACAGACGGACATGGCTATATCGACTCAGGAGCCCACCCTAAGCATTTTTGTCAAAGACACCATGTGTCTATCTCGTCTCCTTCTGGGTTTTGCAAACATATGCACTAACTTATAATACCCTGTTCCGCAGGGTATAACAAGTAAGTAAAGTCTAAAGTCGGGTGGGGCCGACAATAATATACCCTTCACCCCTATGTAGGCCAAAATTTGCTGGAAGCTATATAAAGGAGAAAATTTTTTTACTTCTACAAAATCTCTAGAATTAAAATTTAAATCGGCTAACGCTATCCAGTTAATTGGAGGAAACTTCCATTGAAAATGGGTCTAAAATGTGTAACAGTCTACCATATTTACCCAACTCTGGTGTACGTATATATGGGAGCTATATATAATCTGAACCGATTTTGACTAAATTTGACATGTATAGTTAGAATAATAATTCTGCTATCTATGCGAAATTTCACGTAAATGGGAGTATAACTTTGGCCTCCCTGGTCATATGAGTGCAAATCGGACGGAAGATATATATGGGAGCCATATCTAAATCTGAACCGATTTCAACCAAATTTGGCACAATTACCGATACTACTAAACGTACTCCTTGTGCAAAATTTGAAACAAATCACGGCAAAACCCTGGATTTTGAGGCCATATAAGTTCAAATCGGACGAAAGATATATATGGGAGCTATATCTAAATCTGAATCGATTTTGACCATATTTGGCACACACAATAGTATCGTTAAAAGTACCGCTTGTGCAAAATTTGAAGTAAGTCAGGGCAAAACTCTGGCTTTTGAGACCATATAAGTCCAAATCGGGGGAAAGATATATATGTGAGCTATATCTAAATCTGAACCGATTTTAACAAAATTTGACACACTTAACGATACTATTAAACGTATCCCTTGTGCAAAATTTGAAGCAAATGACGGCAAAACTCTGGCTTTTGTGGCCATATAAGTTCAAATCGGACGAAAGATATATATGGGAGCTATATCTAAATTTGAACCGATTTCAATCAAATTTACAAAGCATTGGTAGAATGTCAATTCTACCCTATGTGCAAAATTTCACGTAGATCGGTAGCAAACTTTGGCCTCTGTGGTCATACGAGTCTAAATCGGACGAAAGATATATATGGGAGCTATATCTAAATCTGACCCGATTTGGCTGATATTTTGCAAGATTTTCGAGATTCATAAAATATTTGGATGTACGGTATTTCAAGAAAATCGGTTGATAAACACGCTAAATATGACCAAATCGGGGATAAATATATATAGCAGCTATATCTACATCTGAACCGATTTTTTCCAAAACCAATAGCGATTGTCTCTGTCCCTAGAAACGGCCCTATGCTGTGACTAAAGTGATGAAAAATACGACCTAATATCCAACGTAGTATAAGGGTTAAATAAAAATGTATTTGAAAAAGTCAATTTTTTAATCAAACTAAACAGTGATTAAAGATAGTTATAGAAAGTGATTGAAATATAGTATATTGATTAACAATAGTTAAGTTTTTAATTAAAAACAAGTATATACGGCCGTAAGTTCGGCCAGGCCGAAGCTTATGTACCCTCCATCATGGATTGCGTAGAAACTTCATCTAAACACTGCCATCCACAATCGAATTACTTAAGTTGCGGTAACGCTTGCCGATGGCAAGGTATCTTAAAAACTCCTAACACCATCTTCTAAATTGTATGTAAGTCCATACGTGGTATATATTAAATCAAAAAAGATCGATCCAATACGTATATAATTCAGTTTGACAAAATTTTGACAAAATTTTCTACAGAAATAAAATTTTAACAAAATTTTCTATAGAAATAAAATTTTCACACAATTTTCTGTAGAAATAAAAATTATCTACCAAAATTTTATTTCTATAGAAAATTTTGTCAAAATTTTATTTCTATAGAAAATTTTGTCAAAATTTTATTTCTAGAGAAAATTTTGTTAAAATTTTATTCGGTTCATAATAAAATTTTCATCATTGTCAAAATTTTGTTTCTATAGAAAATTTTGTCAAAATTTTCTTTCTATAGAAAATTTTGACAAAAATTTCTACAGAAATAAAATTTTAACAAAATTTTCTATAGAAATAAACTTTTGACAAGTTTTCTATAGAAATAAAATCTTGGTAGATTATTTTTGGCTCGAGTGGCAACCGTGATTATGAACCGAATAAAATTTGAACAAAATTTTCTATAGAAATACAATTTTGACAAAATTTTCTATAGAAATAAAATTTTGACAATGATGAAAATTTTATTATGAACCGAATAAAATTTTAACAAAATTTTCACTAGAAATAAAATTTTGACAAAATTTTCTATAGAAATAAAATGTTGGTAGATTATTTTTGGCTCTAGTGCCAACCATGATTATGAACCGATATGGACCAATTTTTGTGTGATTGGACCAATTTTGGTATGGTTGTTAGCGACCACATACTAACACCACGTTCCTAATTTGAACCGGATCGGATGAATTTTGCTCCTCCAAGAGGCTCCGGAGGTTAAATCTGGAGAATGTTTTATATGGGGGCTATATATAATTATGGACCGATATGGACCAATTCTGAAATGGTTGTTAAAGATCATATACTAATACCATGTTCCAAATTACAACCGGATTGGATGAAATTTGCTTCTCTTGGAGACTTCGCAAGCCAAATCTGGGGATCGGTTTATATGGGGCTATATATAATTATGAACCGATGTGGACCAATTTTTGCATGGTTGTTAGAGACCATATACCAATATCATGTACCAAATTTCAGCCGGATCGGATGCAATTTGCTCCTCTTTGAGGCTTCGCAAGCCAAATCTGGAGATCGTTTTATATGGGGTCTATATATAATTATGGACCGATGTGGACCAATTTTTGCATGGTTGTTAGAGACCATATACCAACATCATGTACCAAATTTCAGCCGGATCGGATGCAATTTGCTCCTCTTTGAGGCTTCGCAAGCCAAATCTGGAGATCGGTTTATATGGGGTCTATATATAATTATGGACCGATGTGGACCAATTTTTGCATGGTTGTTAGAGACTATATACCAACATCATGTACCAAATTTCAGCCGGATCGGATGAAATTTGCTTCTCTTTGAGGCTTCTCAAGCCAAATCTGGGGATCGGTTTACATGGGGGCTATATATAATTATGGACCGATGTGGACCAATTTTTGCATGATTGTTAGACCATATACCAACACCATGTACTAAATTTCAGCCGGATCGGATGAAATATGCTTCTCTTAGAGGCTCCACAAGCCAAATCTGGGGATCGGTTTATATGGGGGCTATATATAATTAAGGACCGATATGGACCAATTTTTGCATGGTTGTTAGAGACCATATACCAACATCATGTACCAAATTTCAGCCGGATCGGATGAAATTTTCTTCTCTTCTAGGCTCCGCAAGCCAAATCTGGGGATCGGTTTATATGGGGGCTATATAATTATGGACCGATGTGGACCAATTTTTGCATGGTTGTTAGAGACCATATACCAACACCATATACCAAATTTCAGCCAGATCGGATGAAATATGCTTCTGTTGGAGGCTCCACAAGCCAAATCTGAGGGTCCCTTTATATGGGGGCTATACTTAAAAGTGGACCTACATCGATAACAACTACTTGTGCCAAGTTTCGAGTCGATAGCTTGTTTCGTTCGGAAGTTAGCGTGATTTCAACAGACGGACATGCTTAGATCGACTCAGAATTTCACCACGACCCAGAATATATATTCTTTATGGGGTCTTAGAGCAATATTTCGATGTGTTACAAACGGAATGACAAAGTTAATATACCCCCATCCTATGATGGAGGGTATAAAAATTATTGAATTTTGCAACCAACATTAATTAAACATTTAATTGAATCAATTAAAAAGTTAATTGAAATTTGCTAACGAAATCAATTAATTTTGTAATCAAGTAGTTTTTTTAATTCCCAATTAAAACTCTAATTGATATTATAATTTTCGTGATTGAAGACATTTGAATTAAAAAATTAATTGGATCAATTAACTTTATGATTGAATCAGAAAAAACAAATATATACGGCCGTAAGTTCGGCCAGGCCGAATCTTACATCCCTCCACCATGGAATGCATAGAAATTTGTACTAAAGAGTGTCATCCACAATCGAATTACTTGGGTTGCCGTAATACTTGCGATGGTAAGGTATCTTAAAACTTCTTAACACCGTCTTCTTAATTGTAAGTTAGTCCATACGGGGTATATATTAAACAAAAAGGCCGATTAAATAAGTATATAATTCAGTTTGACAAAATTTTGTATAGAAATAAAATTTTGACAAAATTTTGTATAGAAATAAAATTTTGACAAAATTTTCTATAGAAATAAAATTTTGACAAAATTTTCTATAGAAATAAAATTTTGACAAAATTTTCTATAGAAATAAAATTTTGTCAAAATTTTCTATAGAAATAAAATTTTGATAAAATTTTCTATAGAAATAAAATTTTGACAAAAATTTCTATAGAAATTAAAATTTGACAAAAATTTCTATAGAAATAAAATTTTGGTAGATTATTTTTGGGGATCGGCTATATATATGTAACTATAGACCGATATTTTTGGCATGGTTGTTAGAGACCATATGCCAACACCATGTACCAAATTTCAGTCGGATCGGATGAAATTTGCTTCTCTTTGATTTTTTTCCCCCGTTTTTTAGATTATTTAACTAACGAACGCAAAAAATATTAGAATAAAGGAATTGCATGAACTAAAATAAAGTTAAATTGACTTTAGTGAAATAGAGAGTTCATGTTTTTTTTTGAGTGTATCAATTCGTTCGATTAAAATGAATATAATTTAGTTAATATATTAAGTGATATAAAGCTTTTAATTTTTTATATTTCAATCAAAATGTGACTTTTTTACTTTTTAACTATTTTTATACCCTCTACCATAGGATGGGGGTATATTAACTTTGTCATTCCGTTTGTAACACATCGAAATATTGCTCTAAGACCCCATAAAGTATATATTCTGGGTCGTGGTGAAATTCTGAGTCGATCTGAGCATGTCCGTCCGTCCGTCTGTTGAAATCACGCTAACTTCCGAACGAAACGCGCTATCGACTTGAAACTTGGCACAAGTAGTTGTTATTGATGTAGGTCGGACGGTATTGCAAATGGGCCATATCGGTCCACTTTTACGTATAGCTCCCATATAAACGGACCCCCAAATTTGGCTTGCAGACTCTCTAAGAGAAGCAAATTTCATCCGATCTGGCTGAAATTTGGTACATGGTGTTAGTATATGGTCTCTAACAACCATGCAAAAATTGGTCCATATCGGTCCATAATTATATATAGCCCCCATATAAACCGATCCCCACATTTGACCTCCAGAGCCTCTTAGAAGAGCAAAATTCATCCGATCCGGTTGAAATTTGGTACGTGGTATTAGTATATGGTCTAAGAGCCTCTTAGAGGAGCAAAATTCACCCGATCCGGTTGAAATTTGGTACGTGGTGTTAGTATATGGTCTCTAACAACCATGCAAAAATTGGTCCATATCGGTCCAAAATTATGTATAGCCCCCATATAAACCGATCCCCACATTTGACCTCCGGAACCTCTTGGAGGGGCAAATTCATCCGATCCGGTTGAAATTTGCAACGTAGTGTTATTATATGGCTGCGAATAACCATGCCAAAATTGGTCCATATCGATCTATAGTTATACATAGCCGATCCCCAATCACACAAAAAATGGTTGCCACTGGAGCCAAAAATATTCTACCAAAATTTTATTTCTATAGAAAATTTTGTCAAAATTTTATTCCTATAGAAAATTTTGTCAAATTTTATTTCTATAGAAAATTTTTGGCAAAATTTTATTTCTATAGAAAATGTTGTCAAAATTTTAATTCTATAGAGAATGTTGCCAAAATTTTAATTCTATTGAAAATTTTGTCAAAATGTTATTTCTATAGAAAATTTTGTCAAAATCTTATTTCTATAGAAAATGTTGTCAAATTTTTATTTCTATAGAAACTTTTGTCAAAATTTTATTTCTATAGAAAATGTTGTCAAACTTAATTATATACGTATTTAATCGGCCTTTTTTAGTTTAATATATACCACGTATGGACTACCTTGTGTTAGGAAGTTTAGAAGACGGTGTTAGGAAGTTTTAAGATTCCTTGTCATCGGCAAGTGTTACCGCAACCCAAGTAATCCGATTGTGGATGACACTCTTCAGTATAAGTTTCTACGCAATCCATGGTGGAGGGTACATAAGCCGAACTTACGGCCGTATATATTTGTTGTTTTTAAATTCTTTCTTGTGCCAAGAAACTACCATATACCGAATTTGGTCAATAGTTGCGAGCGTAATCCTACGAACAACAACAATGCATCGACAGACCGACGGACGCCAAAGGCTACATCGATACAGGAGATTATTCTGGGTCAATTGTATATATATAAATATTATGGGGTCTAACATCAATTTGTTTGGTTGGCACATTTTTCTGCAGATCAAAGTTACCTTGACAACATAAAAACTTTCTTGAATCAATTATGAAATTGGATTGCCCAAATTGTTTTACCTGCATTACCAACAGAATATCCAGCTGAACACTGAACACGTGATAGGATTGGAATAACTAGACTTCCATGTTAAATGAAGAAAAAGAGAAGTAGGAACTGCTTAGCCATATACGTAGGTGAATAGGACGTTTGAAATAAGGGTTAAATATGATAAGCAAGATTACCCTCCGTTTGCCGAAATGCCGAAATCAATGAATGCATTTGGAATAAAAGCACCTACGATTTTAACCATTAATGCCTACTACTATGTTCGTTTTTGCGAAAAACGAATATCTTCATTTATTTCCGTAAATAGGGTCTCAAGCCCAGGGATGTTAACTTATTTATGCGAAATAATATACCTGCCTATTTTTTCGCGCGAAAAATCCAGAGTTGTACAAATATGTGTTTGAAAATGCTCAAAACAAAGATTTCGCATTTATTCCGCGCTAACGTTTTTTATATGGAGTTTAGCAGTTTTTCGTGCGAAAACGTTATCTTAGTACTAGGCTTAAAGGCGAAAGATGCGCCATCTATATACCAACACAGAAAAATCTAGAGAATTAGTCGAACTTGGCAGCATTTTATTGGCAAGGGCAACACAAATGAACGTTTTTAACATGACGAATCGTCATGGCCACACTACGGGGAAAAATAAACAAATGTTTACAACAACACAGAATGTGGCAACATGGAAACCTGTCACACGTACATTTTGTACATTCGATTTTCTTACTTTTTACCAACATACATGCATCCCAATTACAATATTGTATTGAAGATGCCTCCTCCATTACCACCAGATATGTATTGTAATGTGGTTGAAGTGGAAATTAATCCCGCAATGTCGAATGGTCATGATAGCAACAAAGCCAAAAAAAATCCAACAACATAAAACTCACAATTAAAATGAATGGCAATAAAAGACAACGGATTGAGGAGGCCATATTCACAATAAACATTAATATTTCAGATCTGACAAGTTATCGAACCACAACCCACAGGATAAAGCCTGTTTCGGTTTGTGCAAAATTTTTCATGTTCACATGTCCGTCTTGCATACAAACTGTCGTGATCTCAATCCCTATTTCTAACGAACACCAAAATGTTTTTCAGCGGTGGATTATCCCCTTTCAGTAATGCTGGTAACATGAATGGGAGTTTCCAAGCTTCTCTAAGTGGTTTCACTGCAATGTTCGGACTCGGCTATAAAAATGAGGGCCTTTGTCATTGAGCTAAATAGGGAATCGGGCAGCACTCAGTGATAAGAATGGAAGTCCACCACATTGGATGGAATAGTTTAAGTGAGCCTAATATATCGGTCTACTACTATACCTAACTGTACAAAAACCTTCAAATGACAACATCAAAAATGTGGAACCCAAACCCAAAATAAAATGGTACCAGCCAATTTTTGTCTATAACGTAAACATAAAAGCATTGGTGGATTCATTAAAAGTTACTTCACCAAAAAATCTTAAACAAGCTTCTAAGTTTTTTATGCAGCCTCAGACGTTGAGGTCCCTTGTCTTTGAGCTAAATATGGAATCGGGAATCCTTAGTGATAAGAGAGGAGTTCACCCCTGTGGATGAAATAGTCTAAGTGACCCCGATATATAGGGCTGTCACTATAAAGGGTGATATGGTCAAAATTTGGTCAATATAAACTTGACGTATTTCTTTCAATTTTACATTTAAAAAACCTGAACACCCCTCATTTTGAAGGTGTGTGTGTGTGTAGAATGTTGCTCCTATTTTGATTTTGGAATTCACTCTTCAGTTGTCAAAATGCCGTCCAAGCAAGAAGAGCAGCGTATTAAAATTTTGCTCGCGCATCGCGAAAATCTGAGCTACTCGCACACAAAGCTGGCAAAATCTCTAAAAGTTGCCAAATCAACCGTTACAAATGTAATTAAAGTGTTTGGGGAACGTTTGTCGACAGCCAGGAAGTCTGGATCAGGGGGAAATCGAAAACCGGAAGCCGCTGAGACGACAAAGAGAGTTTCCGGTAGTTTCAAGCGAAACCCTAACCTCTCTCTCCGAGATGCCGCAAATAAGCTGGGTGTATCGTCTACAACCGTGCATAGAGTCAAAAAACGAGCCGGACTATCGACTTACAAGAATGTAGTGACTCCAAATCGCGATGATAAACAAAATACGACGGCCAAAGCTCGATCCCGGAGGCTGTACACGACGATGCTGACGAAGTTTGACTGCGTGGTAATGGACGACGAAACCTACGTCAAAGCCGACTACAAGCAGCTTCCGGGACAGGAGTTTGATACGGCAAAAGGAAGGGGAAACGTAGCAGGTATTTTCAAGCACATAAAACTGTCAAAGTTCGCAAAGAAATATCTGGTTTGGCAAGCCATCTGTACCTGTGGCTTGAAAAGCACCATTTTCATAGGTTCCGGGACTGTCAACCAAGAAATTTACGTGAAAGAGTGTTTGAATAAACGTCTGCTGCCTTTCCTGAAGAAAAACGGTTGTTCCGTACTGTTTTGGCTGGATTTGGCATCTTGCCATTACGGTAAAAAGGCCATGGAGTGGTACGCCGCCAACAACGTGCAGGTGGTTCCCAAGGACAAGAACCCTCCCAACACGCCAGAGCTCCGCCCAATTGAGAAATACTGGGCTATTGTCAAGCGGAACCTAAAGAAGGCCAAAAAAACTGCTAAGGACGAGCAGCAGTTCAAGGCAAACTGGCTTTCTGCGGCGAAGAAGGTGGACAAGGTGGCTGTACAAAATCTGATGGCAGGTGTCAAGCGTGAGGCCCGGCAATTCGGATTTGGAAAAGCGAAAGCCTAACTGAATATTTTTCCTGAATTTTATACTAATTGAACTTGAAAAAGAAATTTAATTTGATTTTGTAAATAAACGATTTCACCGATTTACACGCGTTTTCCCTTGACCAAATTTTGACCGTATCACCCTTTACCTAATCTAAACTAAATAAACCAAAACACCGAATATTATCAAAAAATAATATCGATACTGGACTTTTTCTGGACACTCTAAAACAATTAGGGATGTACAGTATGTATCTGGACTCCAAAATCAAATTATTAGTTGGGAAGTACCTAAAGAGAAAGAAAACGACATCCAGCATTTACCTGGAGAATGTCAACGTATACGATTTGAATCATCAGACCCATACTATTATTAAGACATCCCGCTAACTGGAGAGGATGCCCCATATATAAAATGTGTCTCCTCCAGCAAGCCAAAATTGCCAATACTATTGAGAAGAAGAAAGCCACAGAAGCTGCAAAAAACACAATCAGGTGCATCAGGCAATCTACATTTGCAAATATATTTAATTCTGATTCAGTGCAACAATCAAAGCCAGCCCACGTCAATAATTTTGGAAACTTGAAGAACTATTTCTTGAACCGGAAGAACTAACTCTAGAACAAGTGATCAATATTTTTCTAAAATATGACAAAGAAGCACGAAATACAAACCCTAACCAAATTGAAATTTTCATATGAAAAACTTTTTTGGCCATATCTCCTTAAATATGCGTCCTAGAGCGAAAAGGACTTTAAATGAAGACAACCACAAAAATCTAGAAGTGACATCCACATCCTAAAAAAATTAAATTTTTATATGAAAAACTTCTTTTGGCCATATCTCCTAAACTAAGCGTCCTAGAGCGAAAAGGACGATAATTCGTGTCCACCTTCCAAAAATTGAAAAATCCACCCAAATCCTAAACAAATTTAAATTTTTATATTAAAAACTTCCTTAGGCCATATCTCTTTAAATATGCGTCCTAGAGCGAAAATGACTTTAATTCGTGACCAACCCAAAAAAAAAAAAAAAATTTTTTTAAATCCACCCAAATACTTAAAAATGTACATTTTTAAATGAAAAACTTCTTTTGGCCATGTCTCCTAAACGTCCTAGAGCGAAAAGGATGATAATTCGTGACCACCCCCAAAAAATTAAAAAATCCACCCAAATCCTTAAAAAATTGAAATTTTTATATGAAAAACTTCTTTTGACCATATCTCATAAACTAAGCGTCCTAGGGCGAAAAGGACACCAATTCGTGACCACCCTCAAAAAATTGAAAAATCCACCCAAATCCTAAAAAAATTGAAATTATTATATGAAAAACTTCTTTTGGCCATATCTCCTAAAATAAGCTTCCTAGAGCGAAAAGCACTTTAATTCGTGACCACCCTCAAAAAATTGGAAAATCCACCGAAATCCTAAAAAAATTGAAATTTTTATATGAAAAACTTCTTTTTCCCATATCTCCTAAAATATGCATCCTAGAGCGAAAAGGACTTTAATTCGGTGACCACTCCCAAAAAATTGAAAAACCCACCAAAATCCTAAAAAAAATTGAAATTTTTATATGAAAAACTTCTTTTGCCCATATCTCCTAAACTATGCGTCCTAGAGCGAAAAGGACTTTAATTCGTGACCACCCCCAAAAAATTGAAAAATCCACCCAAATCCTAAAAAAACTGAAATTTTTACATGAAAAACTTCTTTTGGCCATATCTCCTAAACTAAGCGTCCTAGAGCGGAAAGGATGGTAATTCGTGACCACCCCCAAAAAAATTGAAAAATGCACTCAAATCCTAACAAAATTGAAACTTTTATATGAAAAACTTCTTTTGGCCAAATCTCCTAAATTAAGCGCCGCAGAGCGAAAAAGACCATAATTCGCGACCACCCCTAAAAATGTAAAAATTCACCCAAATCCTAAAAAAATTGAAACTTTTATATGAAAAACTTTTGGCCATATCTCCCAAACTAAGCGTCATAGAGCGAAAAAGACGATAATTCGTGACCACCCTCAAAAAAATTGAAAAATTCCACCCCAATCTTAACAAAATGTTTATATGAAAAACTTCTTTTGGCCATATCTCATAAACTAAGCGTCCCCTCAAAAATTGAAGAATCCACCCAAATCCTAAAAAAACTTTAAATTTTTATATGTAAAACTTCTCTTGACCATATCTCCTAAACTAAGCGTCTTAGAGCGAAAAGGACGATAATTCGTGGCCACCCTCAAAAAATCCACCCAAATCCTAAAAAAATTGAAATTTTTATATGAAAAGCTTCTTTTGGCCATATCTCAAAAACTAAGCGCCCTAGAGCGAAAATGACGATAATTGGAGACCACACTAAAAAAATTTTAAAAAATCCTCCCAAATCCTAAAAAAATTAAATTTTTATATGAAAAACTTCTTTTGGCCATATCTCCTAAACTAAGAGTCCTACAGCGATAATTCGTGACCACCCTCAAAAAATTGAAAAATCCACCCAAAACCTAAAAAAATGTAAATGTTTATATGAAAAACTTCTTTTGGCCATATCTCCTAAACTAAGCGTCCTAGAGCGAAAAGGACGATAATTCGTGACCACCATCAAAAAATTTAAAAATCCACCAAAATCCTAAAAAAATTGAAATTTTTATATGAAAAACTTCTTTTGCCCATATCTCCTAAACTAAGCGTCCTAGAGCGAAAAGGACTTTAATTCGTAACCACCCCCAAAAAATTGAAAAATCCACCCAAATCCTAAAAAAAATTGACATTTTTATATGAAAAATTAAAAAAAAAAAAATCCTCCCAAATCCTAAAAAAAATTAAATTTTTATATGAAAAACTTCCTTTGCCCATATCTCCTAAACTAAGCTTCCTAGAGCGAAAAGCACGTTAATTCGTGACCACCCCCAAAAATTGAAAAATCCTCCCAAATCCTAAAAAAATTTAAATTTTTATATGAAAAACTTCTTTTGGCCATATCTCCTAAACTAAGCGTCCTAGAGCGAAAAGGACGATAATTCGTGACCACCCCCAAAAAATCGAAAAATCCACCCAAATCCTAAAAAAATTGCAATTTTTATATGAAAAACTTCTTTTGGCATATCTCCTAAACTAAGCGTCCTAGAGCGAAAAGGGCTTTAATTCGTGACAACCCCCAAAAAATCGAAAAATCCACCCAAATCCTAAAAAAATTGAAATTTTTATATGAAAAACTTCTTTTGGCCATATCTCCTAAACTAAGCGTCCTAGAGCGAAAAGGGCGATAATTCGTGACCACTCCCAAAAAATCGAAAAATCCACCCAAATCCTAAAAAAATTGAAATTTTTATATGAAAACCTTCTTTTGGCCATATCTCCTAAACTAAGCGTCCTAGAGCGAAAAGGGCTTTAATTCGTGACCACCCCCAAAAAATCGAAAAATCCAACCAAATCCTAAAAAAATTGAAATTTTTATATGAAAAACTTCTTTTGGCCATATCTCCTAAACTAAGCGTCCTAGAGCGAAAAGGACGATAATTCGTGACCACCCCCAAAAAATCGAAAAATCCACCCAAATCCTAAAAAAATTGAAATTTTTATATGAAAAACTTCTTTTGGTCATATCTCCTTAACTAAGCGTCCTAGAGCGAAAAGGACGATAATTCGTGACCACCCCCAAAAAAATCGAAAAATTCACCCAAATCCTAAAAAAATTGCAATTTTTATATGAAAAACTTCTTTTGGCATATCTCCTAAACTAAGCGTCCTAGAGCGGAAAGGACGATAATTCGTGACCACCCTCAAAAAATCGAAAAACCCACCCAAATCCTAAAAAAATTGAAATTTTTATATGAAAAACTTCTTTTGGCCATATCTCCTAAACTAAGCGTCCTAGAGCGAAAAGGGCTTTAATTCGTGACCACCCTCACAAAATCGAAAAATCCACCCAAATCCTAAAAAAAATGAAAGTTTTATATGAAAAACTTCTTTTGGCCATATCTCCTAAACTAAGCGTCCTAGAGAGAAAAGGGCTTTAATTCGTGACAACCCCCAAAAATCGAAAAATCCACCCAAATCCTAAAAAAATTGAAATTTTTATATGAAAAACTTCTTTTGGCCATATCTCCTAAACTAAGCGTCCTAGAGCGAAAAGGGCTTTAATTCGTGACAACCCCCAAAAAATCGAAAAATCCACCCAAATCCTAAAAAAATTGAAATTTTTATATGAAAAACTTCTTTTGGCCATATCTCTTAAACTAAGCGTCCTAGAGCGAAAAGGGCTTTAATTCGTGACAACCCCAAAAAAATCGAAAAATTCACCCAAATCCTAAAAAAATTGTAATTTTTATATGAAAAACTTCTTTTGGCATATCTCCTAAACTAAGCGTCCTAGAGCGGAAAGGGCTTTAATTCGTGACAACCCCCAAAAAATCGAAAAATCCACCCAAATCCTAAAAAAATTGAAATTTTTATATGAAAAACTTCTTTTGGCCATATCTCCTAAACTAAGCGTCCTAGAGCGAAAAGGGCTTTAATTCGTGACCACCCTCACAAAATCGAAAAATCCACCCAAATCCTAAAAAAAATGAAAGTTTTATATGAAAAACTTCTTTTGGCCATATCTCCTAAACTAAGCGTCCTAGAGCGAAAAGGGCTTTAATTCGTGACAACCCCCAAAAATCGAAAAATCCACCCAAATCCTAAAAAAAATGAAAGTTTTATATGAAAAACTTCTTTTGGCCATATCTCCTAAACTAAGCGTCCTAGAGCGAAAAGGGCTTTAATTCGTGACAACCCCCAAAAATCGAAAAATCCACCCAAATCCTAAAAAAATTGAAATTTTTATATGAAAAACTTCTTTTGGCCATATCTCCTAAACTAAGCGTCCTAGAGCGAAAAGGGCTTTAATTCGTGACCACCCCCAAAAAATCGAAAAATCCAACCAAATCCTAAAAAATTGAAATTTTTATATGAAAAACTTCTTTTAGCCATATCTCCTAAACTAAGCGTCCTAGAACGAAAAGGACGATAATAAACTAAGCGTCCTAGAGCGAAAAGGACGATAATTCGTAACCACCCCCAAAAAAATCGAAAAATCCACCCAAATCCTAAAAAAATTGAAATTTTTATATGAAAAACTTCTTTTGGCCATATCTCTTAAACTAAGCGTCCTAGAGCGAAAAGGGCTTTAATTCGTGACCACCTTCAAATCCTTAAAAAAATTGAAATTTTTATATGAAAAACTTCTTTTGGCCATATCTCCTAAACTAAGCGTCCTAGAGCGAAAAGGGCTTTAATTCGTGACAACCACCAAAAAATCGAAAAATCCACTCAAATCTTAAAAAAATTGAAATTTTTATATGAAAAACTTCTTTTTGCCATATCTCCTAAACTAGGCGTCCTAGAGCGAAAAGGACGATAATTCGTGACCACCCCCAAAAAATCGAAAAATCCACCCAAATCCTAAAAAAATTGAAATTTTTATATAAAAAACTTCTTTTGGCCATATCTCCTAAACTAAGCATCCCAGAGCGAAAAGGGCTTTAATTCGTGACCACCCTCAAAAATCGAAAAATCCACCCAAATCCTAAAAAAATTTAAATTTTTATATGAAAAACTTCTTTTGGCCATATCTCCTAAACTAAGCGTCCTAGAGCGAAAAGGACGATAATTCGTGACCACCCCCAAAAAATCGAAAAATCCACCCAAATCCTAAAAAAATGAAATTTTTATATGAAAAATTTCTTTTGGCCATATCTCCTGAACTAAGCGTCCTAGAGCGAAAAGGACGATAATTTGTGACCACCCTCAAAAAATCGAAAAATCCACCCAAATCCTAAAAAAATTGAAATTTTTATATGAAAAACTTCTTTTGGCCATATCTCCTAAACTAAGCGTCCTAGAGCGAAAAGGACGATAATTCGTGACCACCCCCAAAAAATCGAAAAATCCACCCAAATCCTAAAAAAATGAAATTTTTATATGAAAAACTTCTTTTGGCCATATCTCCTAAACTAAGCGTCCTAGAGCGAAAAGGACGATAATTTGTGACCACCCTCAAAAAATCGAAAAATCCACCCAAATCCTAAAAAAATTGAAATTTTTATATGAAAAACTTCTTTTGGCCATATCTCCTAAACTAAGCGTCCTAGAGCGAAAAGGGCGATAATTCGTGACCACCCCCAAAAAATCGAAAAATCCACCCAAATCCTAAAAAAAAGAAATTTTTATATGAAAAACTTCTTTTGGCCATATCTCCTAAACTAAGCGTCCTATAGCGAAAAGGACGATAATTCGTGACCACCCTCAAAAAATCGAAAAATCCACCCAAATCCTAAAAAAATTGAAATTTTTATATGAAAAACTTCTTTTGGCCATATCTCCTAAACTAAGCGTCCTAGAGCGAAAAGGACGATAATTCGTGAACACCCCCAAAAAATCGAAAAATCCACCCAAATCCTAAAAAAATTGAAATTTTTATACGAAAAACTTCTTTTGGCCATATCTCCTGAACTAAGCGTCCTAGAGCGAAAAGGACGATAATTTGTGACCACCCTCAAAAAATCGAAAAATCCACCCAAATCCTAAAAAAATTGAAATTTTTATATGAAAAACTTCTTTTGGCCATATCTCCTAAACTAAGCGTCCTAGAGCGAAAAGGACGATAATTCGTGACCACCCCCAAAAAATCGAAAAATCCAGCCAAATCCTAAAAAAATTGAAATTTTTATACGAAAAACTTCTTTTGGCCATATCTCCTAAACTAAGCGTCCTAGAGCGAAAAGGGCGATAATTCGTGACCACCCCCAAAAAATCGAAAAATCCACCCAAATCCTAAAAAAATTGAAACTTTTATATGAAAAACTTCTTTTGGCCATATCTCCTAAACTAAGCGTCCTAGAGCGAAAAGGGCTTTAATTCGTGACCACCCCAAAAATCGAAAAATCCACCCAAATCCTAAAAAAATGAAATTTTTATATGAAAAACTTCTTTTGGCCATATCTCCTAAACTATGCGTCCTAGAGCGAAAAGGGCGATAATTCGTGACAACCCCCAAAAAATCGAAAAATCCACCCAAATCCTAAAAAAAAAGAAATTTTTATATGAAAAACTTCTTTTGGCCATATCTCCTAAACTAAGCGTCCTATAGCGAAAAGGACGATAATTCGTGACCACCCTCAAAAAATCGAAAAATCCACCCAAATCCTAAAAAAATTGAAATTTTTATATGAAAAACTTCTTTTGGCCATATCTCCTAAACTAAGCGTCCTAGAGCGAAAAGGACGATAATTCGTGAACACCCCCAAAAAATCGAAAAATCCACCCAAATCCTAAAAAAATTTAAATTTTTATACGAAAAACTTCTTTTGGTCATATCTCCTAAACTAAGCGTCCTAGAGCGAAAAGGGCGATAATTCGTGACCACCCCCAAAAAATCGAAAAATCCACCCAAATCCTAAAAAAATTGAAATTTTTATATTAAAAACTTCTTTTGGTCATATCTCCTAAACTAAGCGTCCTAGAGCGAAAAGGACGATAATTCGTGACCACCCTCAAAAAATCGAAAAATCCACCCAAATCCTAAAAAAATTGAAATTTTTATATGAAAAACTTCTTTTGGCCATATCTCCTAAACTAAGCGTCCTAGAGCGAAAAGGGCTTTATTTCGTGACCACCCCCAAAAAATCAAAAAATCCACCCAAATCCTAAAAAAATTGAAATTTTTATATGAAAAACTTCTTTTGGCCATATCTCCTAAACTAAGCGTCCTAGAGCGAAAAGGGCTTTAATTCGTGACCACCCCCAAAAAATCGAAAAATCCACCCAAATCCTAAAAAAATTGAAATTTTTATATGAAAAACTTCTTTTGGCCATATCTCCTAAACTAAGCGTCCTAGAGCGAAAAGGACGATAATTCGTGACCACCCCCAAAAAATCGAAAAATCCACCCAAATCCTAAAAAAAAGAAATTTTTATATGAAAAACTTCTTTTGGCCATATCTCCTAAACTAAGCGTCCTATAGCGAAAAGGACGATAATTCGTGACCACCCTCAAAAAATCGAAAAATCCACCCAAATCCTAACAAAATTGAAATTTTTATATGAAAAACTTCTTTTGGCCATATCTCCTAAACTAAGCGTCCTAGAGCGAAAAGGACGATAATTCGTGACCACCCCCAAAAAATCGAAAAATCCAACCAAATCCTAACAAAATTGAAATTTTTATATGAAAAACTTCTTTTGGCCATATCTCCTAAACTAAGCGTCATAGCGAAAAGGGCTTTAATTCGTGACCACCCCCAAAAAATCGAAAAATCCAACCAAATCCTAAAAAAATTGAAATTTTTATACGAAAAACTTCTTTTGGCCATATCTCCTAAACTAAGCGTCCTAGAGCGAAAAGGCCGATAATTCGTGACCACCCCCAAAAAATCGAAAAATCCACCCAAATCCTAAAAAAATTGAAATTTTTATATGAAAAACTTCTTTTGGCCATATCTCCTAAACTAAGCGTCCTAGAGCGAAAAGGACGATAATTCGTGACCACCCCCAAAAAATCGAAAAATCCACCCAAATCCTAAAAAAATTTAAATTTTTATATGAAAAACTTCTTTTGGCCATATCTCCTAAACTAAGCGTCCTAGAGCGAAAAGGACGATAATTCGTGACCACCCCCAAAAAATCGAAAAATCCAGCCAAATCCTAAAAAAATTGAAATTTTTATACGAAAAACTTCTTTTGGCCATATCTCCTAAACTAAGCGCCCTAGAGCGAAAAGGGCGATAATTCGTGACCACCCCCAAAAACTCGAAAAATCCACCAAAATCCTAAAAAAATTTAAATTTTTATATGAAAAACTTCTTTTGGCCATATCTCCTAAACTAAGCGTCCTAGAGCGAAAAGGGCTTTAATTCGTGACCACCTTCAAAAAATCGAAAAATCGACCCAAATCCTAAAAAAATTGAAACTTTTATATGAAAAACTTCTTTTGGCCATATCTCCTAAACTAAGCGTCCTAGAGCGAAAAGGGCTTTAATTCGTGACCACCCCCAAAAAATCCACCCAAATCCTAAAAAATTGAAATTTTTATATGAAAAACTTCTTTTGGCCATATCTCCTAAACTAAGCGTCCTAGAGCGAAAAGGGCTTTAATTCGTGACCACCCTCAAAAAATCGAAAAATCCACCCAAATCCTAAAAAAATTTAAATTTTTATATGAAAAACTTCTTTTGGCCATATCTCCTAAACTAAGCGTCCTAGAGCGAAAAGGGCGATAATTCGTGACCACCCCCAAAAAATCGAAAAATCCACCCAAATCCTAAAAAAATTGAAATTTTTATATGAAAAACTTCTTTTGGCCATATCTCCTAAACTAAGCGTCCTAGAGCGAAAAGGACGATAATTCGTGACCACCCTCAAAAAATCGAAAAATCCACCCAAATCCTAAAAAAATTGAAATTTTTATATGAAAAACTTCTTTTGGCCATATCTCCTAAACTAAGCGTCCTAGAGCGAAAAGGACGATAATTCGTGACCACCCCCAAAAAATCGAAAAATCCACCCAAATCCTAAAAAAATTGAAATTTTTATATGAAAAACTTCTTTTGGCCATATCTCCTAAACTAAGCGTCCTAGAGCGAAAATGGCTTTAATTCGTGACCACCCCCAAAAAATCGAAAAAGCCACCAAACTCCTAAAAAAATTGAAATTTTTATATGAAAAACTTCTTTTGGCCATATCTCCTAAACTAAGCGTCCTAGAGCGAAAAGGGCTTTAATTCGTGACCACCCCCAAAAAATCGAAAAATCCACCCAAATCCTAAAAAAATTGAAATTTTTATATGAAAAACTTCTTTTGGCCATATCTCCTAAACTAAGCGTCCTAGAGCGAAAAGGACGATAATTCGTGACCACCCCCAAAAAATCGAGAAATCCACCCATATCCTAAAAAAATTGAAATTTTTATATGAAAAACTTCTTTTGGCCATATCTCCTAAACTAAGCGTCCTAGAGCGAAAAGGACGATAATTCGTGACCACCCTCAAAAAATCGAAAAATCCACCCAAATCCTAAAAAATTTAAATTTTTATATGAAAAACTTCTTTTGGCCATATCTCCTAAACTAAGCGTCCTAGAGCGAAAAGGGCGATAATTCGTGACCACCCCCAAAAAATCGAAAAATCCACTCAAATCCTAAAAAAATTGAAATTTTTATATGAAAAACTTCTTTTGGCCATATCTCCTAAACTAAGCGTCCTAGAGCGAAAAGGACGATAATTCGTGACCACCCTCAAAAAATCGAAAAACCCACCCAAATCCTAAAAAATTGAAATTTTTATATGAAAAACTTCTTTTGGCCATATCTCCTAAACTAAGCGTCCTAGAGCGAAAAGGAGATAATTCGTGACCACCCTCAAAAAATCGAAAAATCCACCCAAATCCTAAAAAAATTGAAATTTTTATATGAAAAACTTCTTTTGGCCATATCTCCTAAACTAAGCGTCCTAGAGCGAAAAGGACGATAATTCGTGAACACCCCAAAAAAATCGAAAAATCCACCCAAATCCTACAAAAATTGAAATTTTTATATGAAAAACTTCTTTTGGCCATATCTCCTAAACTAAGCGTCCTAGAGCGAAAAGGGCTTTAATTCGTGACCACCCCCAAAAAATCGAAAAATCCACCCAAATCCTAAAAAAATTGAAATTTTTATATGAAAAACTTCTTTTGGCCATATCTCCTAAACTAAGCGTCCTAGAGCGAAAAGGACGATAATTCGTGACCACCCCCAAAAAATCGAGAAATCCACCCATATCCTAAAAAAATTGAAATTTTTATATGAAAAACTTCTTTTGGCCATATCTCCTAAACTAAGCGTCCTAGAGCGAAAAGGGCTTTAATTCGTGACCACCCTCAAAAAATCGAAAAATCCACCCATATCCTAAAAAAATTGAAATTTTTATATGAAAAACTTCTTTTGGCCATATCTCCTAAACTAAGCGTCCTAGAGCGAAAAGGACGATAATTCGTGACCACCCTCAAAAAATCGAAAAATCCACCCAAATCCTGAAAAAATTGAAATTTTTATAAGAAAAACTTCTTTTGGCCATATCTTCTAAACTAAGCGTCCTAGAGCGAAAAGGACGATAATTCGTGACCACCCCAAAAAATCGAAAAATCCACCCTAATCCTAAAAAATTGAAATTTTTATATGAAACACTTCTTTTGGCCATATCTCCTAAACTAAGCGTCCTAGAGCGAAAAGGGCTTTAATTCGTGACCACCCCCAAAAAATCGAAAAATCCACCCATATCCTAAAAAAATTGAAATTTTTATATGAAAAACTTCTTTTGGCCTATCTCCTAAACTAAGCGTCCTAGAGCGAAAAGGACGATAATTCGTGACCATCCTCAAAAAATCGAAAAATCCACCCAAATCCTAAAAAAATTGAAATGTTTATATGAAAAACTTCTCTTGGCCATATCTCTAAACTAAGCGTCCTAGAGCGAAAAGGACGATAATTCGTGACCACCCTCAAAAAATCGAAAAATCCACCCAAATCCTAAAATAAATGAAATTTTTATATGAAAAACTTCTTTTGGCCATATCTCCTAAACCAAGCGTCCTAGAGCGAAAAGGGCTTTAATTCGTGACCACCCTCAAAAAATCGAAAAATCCACCCAAATCCTAAAAAAATTGAAATGTTTATATGAAAAACTTCTTTTGGTCATATCTCTAAACTAAGCGTCCTAGAGCGAAAAGGACGATAATTCGTGACCACCCCCAAAAAATCGAAAAATCCACCCAAATCCTAAAAAAATTGACATTTTTATATGAAAAACTTCTTTTGGCCATATCTCCTAAACTAAGCGTCCTAGAGCGAAAAGGGCGATAATTCGTGACCACCCCCAAAAAATCGAAAAATCCACTCAAATCCTAAAAAAAATTAAATTTTTATATGAAAAACTTCTTTTGGCCATATCTCCTAAACTAAGCGTCCTAGAGCGAAAAGGGCTTTAATTCGTGACCACCCCCAAAAAATCGAAAAATCCACCCAAATCCTAAAAAAATTGAAATTTTTATATGAAAAACTTCTTTTGGCCATATCTCCTAAACTAAGCGTCCTAGAGCGAAAAGGGCTTTAATTCGTGACCACCCTCAAAAAATCGAAAAATCCACCCAAATCCTAAAAAAAGTGAAATTTTTTATATGAAAAACTGACCACCCCCAAAAAATCGAAAAATCCACTCAAATCCTAAAAAAAATTAAATTTTTATATGAAAAACTTCTTTTGGCCATATCTCCTAAACTAAGCGTCCTAGAGCGAAAAGGGCTTTAATTCGTGACCACCCCCAAAAAATCGAAAAATCCACCCAAATCCTAAAAAAATTGAAATTTTTATATGAAAAACTTCTTTTGGCCATATCTCCTAAACTAAGCGTCCTAGAGCGAAAAGGGCTTTAATTCGTGACCACCCTCAAAAAATCGAAAAATCCACCCAAATCCTAAAATAAATGAAATTTTTATATGAAAAACTTCTTTTGGCCATATCTCCTAAACCAAGCGTCCTAGAGCGAAAAGGGCTTTAATTCGTGACCACCCTCAAAAAATCGAAAAATCCACCCAAATCCTAAAAAAATTGAAATGTTTATATGAAAAACTTCTTTTGGTCATATCTCTAAACTAAGCGTCCTAGAGCGAAAAGGACGATAATTCGTGACCACCCCCAAAAAATCGAAAAATCCACCCAAATCCTAAAAAAATTGACATTTTTATATGAAAAACTTCTTTTGGCCATATCTCCTAAACTAAGCGTCCTAGAGCGAAAAGGGCGATAATTCGTGACCACCCCCAAAAAATCGAAAAATCCACTCAAATCCTAAAAAAAATTAAATTTTTATATGAAAAACTTCTTTTGGCCATATCTCCTAAACTAAGCGTCCTAGAGCGAAAAGGGCTTTAATTCGTGACCACCCCCAAAAAATCGAAAAATCCACCCAAATCCTAAAAAAATTGAAATTTTTATATGAAAAACTTCTTTTGGCCATATCTCCTAAACTAAGCGTCCTAGAGCGAAAAGGGCTTTAATTCGTGACCACCCTCAAAAAATCGAAAAATCCACCCAAATCCTAAAAAAAGTGAAATTTTTTATATGAAAAACTTCTTTTGGCCATATCTCCTAAACTAAGCGTCCTAGAGCGAAAAGGACGATAATTCGTGACCACCCCCAAAAAACCGAAAAATGCACCCAAATCCTAAAAAAAGTGAAATTTTTTATATGAAAAACTTCTTTTGGCCATATCTCCTAAACTAAGCGTCCTAGAGCGAAAAGGGCTTTAATTCGTGACCACCCCCAAAAAATCGAAAAATCAAACCAAATCCTAAAAAAATTGAAATTTTTATATGAAAAACTTCTTTTGGCCATATCTCCTAAACTAAGCGTCCTAGAGCGAAAAGGGCTTTAATTCGTGACCACCCCCAAAAAATCGAAAAATCCACCCAAATCTTAAAAAAATTGAAATTTTTATATGAAAAACTTCTTTTGGCCACATCTCCTAAACTAAGCGTCCTAGAGCGAAAAGGACGATAATTCGTGACCACCCCCAAAAAATCGAAAAATCCACCCAAATCCTAAAAAAATTGAAATTTTTATATGAAAAACTTCTTTTGGCCATATCTCCTAAACTAAGCGTCCTAGAGCGAAAAGGACGATAATTCGTGACCACCCCCAAAAAATCGATAAATGCACCCAAATCCTAAAAAAAGTGAAATTTTTTATATGAAAAACTTGTTTTGGCCATATCTCCTAAACTAAGCGTCCTAGAGCGAAAAGGGCTTTAATTCGTGACCACCCCCAAAAAATCGAAAAATCAAACCAAATCCTAAAAAAATTAAAATTTTTATGTGAAAAACTTCTTTTGGCCATATCTCCTAAACTAAGCGTCCTAGAGCGAAAAGGAGGATAATTCGTGACCACCCTCAAAAAATCGAAAAATCCACCCAAATCCTAAAAAAATTGAAATTTTTATATGAAAAACTTCTTTTGGTCATATCTCCTAAACTAAGCGTCCTAGAGCGAAAAGGACGATAATTCGTGAACACCCCCAAAAAAATCGAAAAAGCCACCCAAATCCTAAAAAAATTGAAATTTTTATATGAAAAACTTCTTTTGGCCATATCTCCTAAACTAAGCGTCCTAGAGCGAAAAGGACGATAATTCGTACCACCCCCAAAAATCGAAAAATGCACGCAAATCCTAAAAAAAGTGAAATTTTTGATATGAAAAACTTCTTTTGGCCATATCTCCTAAACTAAGCGTCCTAGAGCGAAAAGGGCTTTAATTCGTGACCACCCCCAAAACATCGAAAAATCCAACCAAATCCAAAAAAAATTGAAATTTTTATATGAAAAACTTCTTTTGGCCATATCTCCTAAACTAAGCGTCCTAGAGCGAAAAGGAGGATAATTCGTGACCACCCTCAAAAAATCCACACAAATCCTAAAAAAGATGAAATTTTTATATGAAAAACTTCTTTTGGCCATATCTCCTAAACTAAGCGTCCTAGAGCGAAAAGGGCTTTAATTCGTGACCACCCCCAAAAAATCGAAAAATCCAACCAAATCCTAAAAAAATTGAAATTTTTATATGAAAAACTTCTTTTGGCCATATCTCCTAAACTAAGCGTCCTAGAGCGAAAAGGACGATAATTCGTGATCACCCCCAAAAAATCGAAAAATCCACCCAAATCCTAAAAAAATTGAAATTTTTATATGAAAAACTTCTTTTGGCATATCTCCTAAACTAAGCGTCCTAGAGCGAAAAGGGCTTTAATTCGTGACCACCCCCAAAAAATCGAAAAATCCACCCAAATCCTAAAAAAATTGAAATTTTTATATGAAAAACTTCTTTTGGCCATATCTCCTAAACTAAGCGTCCTAGAGCGAAAAGGACGATAATTCGTGACCACCCCCAAAAAATCCACCCAAATCCTAAAAAAATTGAAATTTTTATATGAAAAACTTCTTTTGGCCATATCTCCTAAACTAAGCGTCCTAGAGCGAAAAGGACTTTAATTCGTGACCACCCCCAAAAAATCGAAAAATCCACCCAAATCCTAAAAAAATTGAAACTTTTATATGAAAAACTTCTTTTGGCCATATCTCCTAAACTAAGCGTCCTAGAGCGAAAAGGGCTTTAATTCGTACCACCATCAAAAAATCGAAAAATCCACCCATATCCTAAAAAAATTGAAATTTTTATATGAAAAACTTCTTTTGGCCATATCTCCTAAACTAAGCGTCCTAGAGCAAATAGGACGATAATTCGTGACCACCCTCAAAAAATCGAAAAATCCACCCAAATCCTAAAAAAATTGAAATGTTTATATGAAAAACTTCTTTTGGTCATATCTCTAAACTAGAGCGAAATGGACGAGCGAAAAGGGCTTTAATTCGTGACCACCCTCAAAAAATCGAAAAATCCACCCAAATCCTAAAAAAATTGAAATGTTTATATGAAAAACTTCTTTTGGTCATATCTCTAAACTAAGCGTCCTAGAGCGAAAAGGACGATAATTCGTGACCACCCCCAAAAAATCGAAAAATCCACCCAAATCCTAAAAAAATTGAAATTTTTATATGAAAAACTTCTTTTGGCCATATCTCCTAAACTAAGCGTCCTAGAGCGAAAAGGGCTTTAATTCGTGACCACCCCCAAAAAATCGAAAAATCCACCCAAATCCTAAAAAAATTGAAATTTTTATATGAAAAACTTCTTTTGGCCATATCTCCTAAACTAAGCGTCCTAGAGCGAACAGGGCGATAATTCGTGACCACCCCCAAAAAATCGAAAAATCCACCCAAATCCTAAAAAAATTGAAATTTTTATATGAAAAACTTCTTTTGGCCATATCTCCTAAACTAAGCGTCCTAGAGCGAAAAGGACGATAATTCGTGACCACCCCCAAAAAATCCACCCAAATCCTAAAAAAATTGAAATTTTTATATGAAAAACTTCTTTTGGCCATATCTCCTAAACTAAGCGTCCTAGAGCGAAAAGGGCTTTAATTCGTGACCACCCCCAAAAAATCGAAAAATCCACCCAAATCCTAAAAAAATTGAAATTTTTATATGAAAAACTTCTTTTGGCCATATCTCCTAAACTAAGCGTCCTAGAGCGAAAAGGGCTTTAATTCGTGACCACCCCCAAAAAATCGAAAAATCCACCCAAATCCTAAAAAAATTGAAACTTTTATATGAAAAACTTCTTTTGGCCATATCTCCTAAACTAAGCGTCCTAGAGCGAAAAGGGCTTTAATTCGTACCACCATCAAAAAATCGAAAAATCCACCCATATCCTAAAAAAATTGAAATTTTTATATGAAAAACTTCTTTTGGCCATATCTCCTAAACTAAGCGTCCTAGAGCAAATAGGACGATAATTCGTGACCACCCTCAAAAAATCGAAAAATCCACCCAAATCCTAAAAAAATTGAAATGTTTATATGAAAAACTTCTTTTGGTCATATCTCTAAACTAAGCGTCCTAGAGCGAAAAGGGCTTTAATTCGTGACCACCCCAAAAAATCGAAATATCCACCCATATCCTAAAAAAATTGAAAATTTTATATGAAAAACTTCTTTTGACCATATCTCCTAAACTAAGCGTCCTAGAGCGAAAAGGACGATAATTCGTGACCACCCTCAAAAAATCGAAAAATCCACCCAAATCCTAAAAAAATTGAAATTTTTATATGAAAAACTTCTTTTGGCGATATCTCCTAAACTAAGCGTCCTAGAGCGAAAAGGACGATAATTCGTGACCACCCCCAAGAAATCGAAAAATCCACCCAAATCATAAAAAACTTGAAATTTTTATATGAAAAACTTCTTTTGGCCATATCTCCTAAACTAAGCGTCCTAGAGCGAAAAGGGCTTTAATTCGTGACCACCCTCAAAAAATCGAAAAATCCACCCAAATCCTAAAAAAATTGAAATGTTTATATGAAAAACTTCTTTTGGTCATATCTCTAAACTAAGCGTCCTAGAGCGAAAAGGACGATAATTCGTGACCACCCCCAAAAAATCGAAAAATCCACCCAAATCCTAAAAAAATTGAAATTTTTATATGAAAAACTTCTTTTGGCCATATCTCCTAAACTAAGCGTCCTAGAGCGAAAAGGACGATAATTCGTGACCACCCCCAAAAAATCGATAAATGCACCCAAATCCTAAAAAAAGTGAAATTTTTTATATGAAAAACTTGTTTTGGCCATATCTCCTAAACTAAGCGTCCTAGAGCGAAAAGGGCTTTAATTCGTGACCACCCCCAAAAAATCGAAAAATCAAACCAAATCCTAAAAAAATTAAAATTTTTATGTGAAAAACTTCTTTTGGCCATATCTCCTAAACTAAGCGTCCTAGAGCGAAAAGGAGGATAATTCGTGACCACCCTCAAAAAATCGAAAAATCCACCCAAATCCTAAAAAAATTGAAATTTTTATATGAAAAACTTCTTTTGGTCATATCTCCTAAACTAAGCGTCCTAGAGCGAAAAGGACGATAATTCGTGAACACCCCCAAAAAAATCGAAAAAGCCACCCAAATCCTAAAAAAATTGAAATTTTTATATGAAAAACTTCTTTTGGCCATATCTCCTAAACTAAGCGTCCTAGAGCGAAAAGGACGATAATTCGTACCACCCCCAAAAAATCGAAAAATGCACGCAAATCCTAAAAAAAGTGAAATTTTTGATATGAAAAACTTCTTTTGGCCATATCTCCTAAACTAAGCGTCCTAGAGCGAAAAGGGCTTTAATTCGTGACCACCCCCAAAACATCGAAAAATCCAACCAAATCCAAAAAAAATTGAAATTTTTATATGAAAAACTTCTTTTGGCCATATCTCCTAAACTAAGCGTCCTAGAGCGAAAAGGAGGATAATTCGTGACCACCCTCAAAAAATCCACACAAATCCTAAAAAAGATGAAATTTTTATATGAAAAACTTCTTTTGGCCATATCTCCTAAACTAAGCGTCCTAGAGCGAAAAGGGCTTTAATTCGTGACCACCCCCAAAAAATCGAAAAATCCAACCAAATCCTAAAAAAATTGAAATTTTTATATGAAAAACTTCTTTTGGCCATATCTCCTAAACTAAGCGTCCTAGAGCGAAAAGGACGATAATTCGTGATCACCCCCAAAAAATCGAAAAATCCACCCAAATCCTAAAAAAATTGAAATTTTTATATGAAAAACTTCTTTTGGCATATCTCCTAAACTAAGCGTCCTAGAGCGAAAAGGGCTTTAATTCGTGACCACCCCCAAAAAATCGAAAAATCCACCCAAATCCTAAAAAAATTGAAATTTTTATATGAAAAACTTCTTTTGGCCATATCTCCTAAACTAAGCGTCCTAGAGCGAAAAGGACGATAATTCGTGACCACCCCCAAAAAATCCACCCAAATCCTAAAAAAATTGAAATTTTTATATGAAAAACTTCTTTTGGCCATATCTCCTAAACTAAGCGTCCTAGAGCGAAAAGGGCTTTAATTCGTGACCACCCCCAAAAAATCGAAAAATCCACCCAAATCCTAAAAAAATTGAAATTTTTATATGAAAAACTTCTTTTGGCCATATCTCCTAAACTAAGCGTCCTAGAGCGAAAAGGACTTTAATTCGTGACCACCCCCAAAAAATCGAAAAATCCACCCAAATCCTAAAAAAATTGAAACTTTTATATGAAAAACTTCTTTTGGCCATATCTCCTAAACTAAGCGTCCTAGAGCGAAAAGGGCTTTAATTCGTACCACCATCAAAAAATCGAAAAATCCACCCATATCCTAAAAAAATTGAAATTTTTATATGAAAAACTTCTTTTGGCCATATCTCCTAAACTAAGCGTCCTAGAGCAAATAGGACGATAATTCGTGACCACCCTCAAAAAATCGAAAAATCCACCCAAATCCTAAAAAAATTGAAATGTTTATATGAAAAACTTCTTTTGGTCATATCTCTAAACTAGAGCGAAATGGACGAGCGAAAAGGGCTTTAATTCGTGACCACCCTCAAAAAATCGAAAAATCCACCCAAATCCTAAAAAAATTGAAATGTTTATATGAAAAACTTCTTTTGGTCATATCTCTAAACTAAGCGTCCTAGAGCGAAAAGGACGATAATTCGTGACCACCCCCAAAAAATCGAAAAATCCACCCAAATCCTAAAAAAATTGAAATTTTTATATGAAAAACTTCTTTTGGCCATATCTCCTAAACTAAGCGTCCTAGAGCGAAAAGGGCTTTAATTCGTGACCACCCCCAAAAAATCGAAAAATCCACCCAAATCCTAAAAAAATTGAAATTTTTATATGAAAAACTTCTTTTGGCCATATCTCCTAAACTAAGCGTCCTAGAGCGAACAGGGCGATAATTCGTGACCACCCCCAAAAAATCGAAAAATCCACCCAAATCCTAAAAAAATTGAAATTTTTATATGAAAAACTTCTTTTGGCCATATCTCCTAAACTAAGCGTCCTAGAGCGAAAAGGACGATAATTCGTGACCACCCCCAAAAAATCCACCCAAATCCTAAAAAAATTGAAATTTTTATATGAAAAACTTCTTTTGGCCATATCTCCTAAACTAAGCGTCCTAGAGCGAAAAGGGCTTTAATTCGTGACCACCCCCAAAAAATCGAAAAATCCACCCAAATCCTAAAAAAATTGAAATTTTTATATGAAAAACTTCTTTTGGCCATATCTCCTAAACTAAGCGTCCTAGAGCGAAAAGGGCTTTAATTCGTGACCACCCCCAAAAAATCGAAAAATCCACCCAAATCCTAAAAAAATTGAAACTTTTATATGAAAAACTTCTTTTGGCCATATCTCCTAAACTAAGCGTCCTAGAGCGAAAAGGGCTTTAATTCGTACCACCATCAAAAAATCGAAAAATCCACCCATATCCTAAAAAAATTGAAATTTTTATATGAAAAACTTCTTTTGGCCATATCTCCTAAACTAAGCGTCCTAGAGCAAATAGGACGATAATTCGTGACCACCCTCAAAAAATCGAAAAATCCACCCAAATCCTAAAAAAATTGAAATGTTTATATGAAAAACTTCTTTTGGTCATATCTCTAAACTAAGCGTCCTAGAGCGAAAAGGGCTTTAATTCGTGACCACCCCAAAAAATCGAAATATCCACCCATATCCTAAAAAAATTGAAAATTTTATATGAAAAACTTCTTTTGACCATATCTCCTAAACTAAGCGTCCTAGAGCGAAAAGGACGATAATTCGTGACCACCCTCAAAAAATCGAAAAATCCACCCAAATCCTAAAAAAATTGAAATTTTTATATGAAAAACTTCTTTTGGCGATATCTCCTAAACTAAGCGTCCTAGAGCGAAAAGGACGATAATTCGTGACCACCCCCAAGAAATCGAAAAATCCACCCAAATCATAAAAAACTTGAAATTTTTATATGAAAAACTTCTTTTGGCCATATCTCCTAAACTAAGCGTCCTAGAGCGAAAAGGGCTTTAATTCGTGACCACCCTCAAAAAATCGAAAAATCCACCCAAATCCTAAAAAAATTGAAATGTTTATATGAAAAACTTCTTTTGGTCATATCTCTAAACTAAGCGTCCTAGAGCGAAAAGGACGATAATTCGTGACCACCCCCAAAAAATCGAAAAATCCACCCAAATCCTAAAAAAATTGAAATTTTTATATGAAAAACTTCTTTTGGCCATATCTCCTAAACTAAGCGTCCTAGAGCGAAAAGGGCTTTAATTCGTGACCACCCCCAAAAAATCGAAAAATCCACCCAAATCCTAAAAAAATTGAAATTTTTATATGAAAAACTTCTTTTGGCCATATCTCCTAAACTAAGCGTCCTAGAGCGAAAAGGGCTTTAATTCGTGACCACCCCCAAAAAATCGAAAAATCCACCCAAATCCTAAAAAAATTGAAATTTTTATATGAAAAACTTCTTTTGGCCATATCTCCTAAACTAAGCGTCCTAGAGCAAATAGGACGATAATTCGTGACCACCCTCAAAAAATCGAAAAATCCAGCCAAATCCTAAAAAAATTTAAATTTTTATATGAAAAACTTCTGTTGGTCATATCTCCTAAACTAAGCGTCCTAGAGCGAAAAGGACGATAATTCGTGACCACCCTCAAAAAATCGAAAAATCCACCCAAATCCTAAAAAAAATGAAATTTTTATATGAAAAACTTCTTTTGGCCATATCTCCTAAACTAAGCGCCCTAGACCGAAAAGGACGATAATTCGTGACCACCCCTCAAAAAATCGAAAAATCCACCCAAATCCTAAAAAAATTGAAATTTTTATATGAAAAACTTCTTTTGGCCATATCTCCTAAACTAAGCGTCCTAGAGCGAAAAGGGCTTTAATTCGTGACCACCCCCAAAAAATCGAAAAATCCACCCAAATCCTAAAAAAATTTAAATTTTTATATGAAAAACTTCTTTTGGCCATATCTCCTAAACTAAGCGTCCTAGAGCGAAAAGGGCTTTAATTCGTGACCACCCTCAAAAAATCGAAAAATCCACCCAAATCCTAAAAAAATTGAAATTTTTATATGAAAAACTTCTTTTGGCCATATCTCCTAAACTAAGCGTCCTAGAGCGAAAAGGACGATAATTCGTGACCACCCCCAAAAAAATCGAAAAATGCACCCAAATCCTAAAAAAAAGTGAAATTTTTTATATGAAAAACTTCTTTTGGCCATATCTCCTAAACTAAGCGTCCTAGAGCGAAAAGGGCTTTAATTCGTGACCACCCTCAAAAAATCGAAAAATCCAACCAAATCCTAAAAAAATTGATATTTTTATGTGAAAAACTTCTTTTGGCCATATCTCCTAAACTAAGCGTCATAGAGCGAAAAGGACGATAATTCGTGACCACCCTCAAAAAATCGAAAAATCCACCCAAATCCTAAAAAAATTGAAATTTTTATATGAAAAACTTCTTTTGGCCATATCTCCTAAACTAAGCGTCCTAGAGCGAAAAGGGCTTTAATTCGTGACCACCCCCAAAAAATCGAAAAATCAAACCAAATCCTAAAAAAATTGAAATTTTTATATGAAAAACTTCTTTTGGCCATATCACCTAAACTAAGCGTCCTAGAGCGAAAAGGACGATAATTCGTGACCACCCTCAAAAAATTAAAATTTTTATATGAAAAACTTCTTTTGGCCATATCTCCTAAACTAAGCGTCCTAGAGCGAAAAGGGCTTTAATTCGTGACCACCCCCAAAAAATCGAAAAATCAAACCAAATCCTAAAAAAATTGAAATTTTTATATAAAAAACTTCTTTTGGCCATATCACCTAAACTAAGCGTCCTAGAGCGAAAAGGAGGATAATTCGTGACCACCCTCAAAAAATCGAAAAATCCACCCAAATCCTAAAAAAATTGGAATTTTTATATGAAAAACTTCTTTTGGCGATATCTCCTAAACTAAGCGTCCTAGAGAGAAAAGGACGATAATTCGTGACCACCCCCACACAATCGAAAAATCCACCCAAATCCTAAAAAAATTGAAATTTTTATATGAAAAACTTCTTTTGGCCATATCTCCTAAACTAAGCGTCCTAGAGCGAAAAGGGCTTTAATTCGTGACCACCCCCAAAAAATCGAAAAATCCACCCAAATCCTACAAAAATTGAAATTTTTATATGAAAAACTTCTTTTGGCCATATCTCCTAAACTAAGCGTCCTAGAGCGAAAAGGGCTTTAATTCGTGACCACCCCCAAAACATCGAAAAATCCAACCAAATCCTAAAAAAATTGAAATTTTTATATGAAAAACTTCTTTTGGCCATATCTCCTAAACTAAGCGTCCTAGAGCGAAAAGGACGATAATTCGTGACCACCCTCAAAAAATCGAAAAATCCACCCAAATCCTAAAAAAATTGAAATTTTTATATGAAAAACTTCTTTTGGTCATATCTCCTAAACTAAGCGTCCTAGAGCGAAAAGGACGATAATTCGTGACCACCCCTCAAAAAATCGAAAAATCCACCCAAATCCTAAAAAAATTGAAATTTTTATATGAAAAACTTCTTTTGGCCATATCTCCTAAACTAAGCGTCCTAGAGCAAATAGGACGATAATTCGTGACCACCCTCAAAAAAATCGAAAAATCCACCCAAATCCTAAAAAAATTGAAATTTTTATATGAAAAACTTCTTTTGGCCATATCTCCTAAACTAAGCGTCCTAGAGCAAATAGGACGATAATTCGTGACCACCCTCAAAAAAATCGAAAAATCCGCCCAAATCCTAAAAAAAGTGAAATTTTTTATATGAAAAACTTCTTTTGGCCATATCTCCTAAACTAAGCGTCCTAGAGCGAAAAGGGCTTTAATTCGTGACCATCCCCAAAAAATCGAAAAATCCACCCAAATCCTAAAAAAATTTAAATTTTTATATGAAAAACTTCTTTTGGCCATATCTCCTAAACTAAGCGTCCTAGAGCGAAAAGGGCTTTAATTCGTGACCACCCTCAAAAAATCGAAAAATCCACCCAAATCCTAAAAAAAGTGAAATTTTTATATGAAAAACTTCTTTTGGCCATATCTCCTAAACTAAGCGTCCTAGAGCGAAAAGGACGATAATTCGTGACCACCCCCAAAAAAATCGAAAAATGCACCCAAATCCTAAAAAAAGTGAAATTTTTTATATGAAAAACTTCTTTTGGCCATATCTCCTAAACTAAGCGTCCTAGAGCGAAAAGGGCTTTAATTCGTGACCACCCTCAAAAAATCGAAAAATCCAACCAAATCCTAAAAAAATTGATATTTTTATGTGAAAAACTTCTTTTGGCCATATCTCCTAAACTAAGCGTCATAGAGCGAAAAGGACGATAATTCGTGACCACCCTCAAAAAATCGAAAAATCCACCCAAATCCTAAAAAAATTGAAATTTTTATATGAAAACTTCTTTTGGCCATATCTCCTAAACTAAGCGTCCTAGAGCGAAAAGGGCTTTAATTCGTGACCACCCCCAAAAAATCGAAAAATCAAACCAAATCCTAAAAAAATTGAAATTTTTATATGAAAAACTTCTTTTGGCCATATCACCTAAACTAAGCGTCCTAGAGCGAAAAGGACGATAATTCGTGACCACCCTCAAAAAATTAAAATTTTTATATGAAAAACTTCTTTTGGCCATATCTCCTAAACTAAGCGTCCTAGAGCGAAAAGGGCTTTAATTCGTGACCACCCCCAAAACATCGAAAAATCCAACCAAATCCTAAAAAAATTGAAATTTTTATATGAAAAACTTCTTTTGGCCATATCTCCTAAACTAAGCGTCCTAGAGCGAAAAGGACGATAATTCGTGACCACCCTCAAAAAATCGAAAAATCCACCCAAATACTAAAAAAATTGAAATTTTTATATGAAAAACTTCTTTTGGTCATATCACCTAAACTAAGCGTCCTAGAGCGAAAAGGACGATAATTCGTGACCACCCCTCAAAAAATCGAAAAATCCACCCAAATCCTAAAAAAATTGAAATTTTTATATGAAAAACTTCTTTTGGCCATATCTCCTAAACTAAGCGTCCTAGAGCAAATAGGACGATAATTCGTGACCACCCTCAAAAAAATCGAAAAATCCACCCAAATCCTAAAAAAATTGAAATTTTTATATGAAAAACTTCTTTTGGCCATATCTCCTAAACTAAGCGTCCTAGAGCGAAAAGGACGATAATTCGTGACCACCCTCAAAAAATCGAAAAATGCACCCAAATCCTAAAAAAAGTGAAATTTTTTATATGAAAAACTTCTTTTGGCCATATCTCCTAAACTAAGCGTCCTAGAGCGAAAAGGGCTTTAATTCGTGACCATCCCCAAAAAATCGAAAAATCCAACCAAATCCTAAAAAAATTGAAATTTTTATTTGAAAAACTTCTTTTGGCCATATCTCCTATACTAAGCGTCCTAGAGCGAAAAGGACGATAATTCGTGACCACCCTCAAAAAACCGAAAAATGCACCCAAATCCTAAAAAAAGTGAAATTTTTTATATGAAAAACTTCTTTTGGCCATATCTCCTAAACTAAGCGTCCTAGAGCGAAAAGGGCTTTAATTCGTGACCATCCCCAAAAAATCGAAAAATCCACCCAAATCCTAAAAAAATTGAAATTTTTATATGAAAAACTTCTTTTGGTCATATCTCCTAAACTAAGCGTCCTAGAGCGAAAAGGACGATAATTCGTGACCACCCCCAAAAAAATCGAAAAATGCACCCAAATCCTAAAAAAAGTGAAATTTTTTATATGAAAAACTTCTTTTGGCCATATCTCCTAAACTAAGCGTCCTAGAGCGAAAAGGGCTTTAATTCGTGACCACCCCCAAAAAATCGAAAAATCAAACCAAATCCTAAAAAAATTGAAATTTTTATATGAAAAACTTCTTTTGGCCATATCTCCTAAACTAAGCGTCCTAGAGCGAAAAGGGCTTTAATTCGTGACCACCCCCAAAAAATCGAAAAATCCACCCAAATCCTAAAAAAATTGAAATTTTTATATGAAAAACTTCTTTTGGCCATATCTCCTAAACTAAGCGTCCTAGAGCGAAAAGGGCTTTAATTCGTGACCACCCCCAAAAAATCGAAAAATCAAACCAAATCCTAAAAAAATTGAAATTTTTATATGAAAAACTTCTTTTGGCCATATCTCCTAAACTAAGCGTCCTAGAGCGAAAAGGGCTTTAATTCGTGACCACCCCCAAAAAATCGAAAAATCCACCCAAATCCTAAAAAAATTGAAATTTTTATATGAAAAACTTCTTTTGGCCATATCTCCTAAACTAAGCGTCCTAGAGCGAAAAGGGCTTTAATTCGTGACCACCCTCAAAAAATCGAAAAATCCACCCAAATCCTAAAAAAATTGAAATTTTTATATGAAAAACTTCTTTTGGCCATATCTCCTAAACTAAGCGTCCTAGAGCGAAAAGGACGATAATTCGTGACCACCCTCAAAAAATCGAAAAATCCACCCAAATACTAAAAAAATTGAAATTTTTATATGAAAAACTTCTTTTGGCCATATCTCCTAAACTAAGCGTCCTAGAGCGAAAAGGACGATAATTCGTGACCACCCCCAAAAAATCGAAAAATGCACCCAAATCCTAAAAAAAGTGAAATTTTTTATATGAAGAACTTCTTTTGGCCATATCTCCTAAACTAAGCGACCTAGAGCGAAAAGGGCTTTAATTCGTGACCACCCCCAAAAAATCGAAAAATCAAACCAAATCCTAAAAAAATTGAAATTTTTATATGAAAAACTTCTTTTGGCCATATCTCCTAAACTAAGCGTCCTAGAGCGAAAAGGAGGATAATTCGTGACCACCCTCGAAAAATCCACCCAAATCCTAAAAAAATTGAAATTTTTATATGAAAAACTTCTTTTGGTCATATCTCCTAAACTAAGCGTCCTAGAGCGAAAAGGACGATAATTCGTGACCACCCCCAAAAAAAATCGAAAAAGCCACCCAAATCCTAAAAAAATTGAAATTTTTATATGAAAAACTTCTTTTGGCCATATCTCCTAAACTAAGCGTCCTAGAGCGAAAAGGGCTTTAATTCGTGACCACCCCCAAAAAATCGCAAAATCCACCCAAATCCTAAAAAAATTGAAATTTTTATATGAAAAACTTTTTTTGGCATATCTCCTAAACTAAGCGTCCTAGAGCGAAAAGGGCTTTAATTCGTGACAACCCCCAAAAAATCGAAAAATCCACCCAAATCCTAAAAAAATTGAAATTTTTATATGAAAAACTTCTTTTGGCCATATCTCCTAAACTAAGCGTCCTAGAGCGAAAAGGACGATAATTCGTGCCAACCCCCAAAAAATCGCAAAATCCAGCCAAATCCTAAAAAAATGAAATTTTTATATGAAAAACTTCTTTTGGCCATATCTCCTAAACTAAGCGTCCTAGAGCGAAAAGGGCTTTAATTCGTGACCAACCTCAAAAAATCGAAAAATCAAACCAAATCCTAAAAAAATTGAAATTTTTATATGAAAAACTTCTTTTGGTCATATCTCCTAAACTAAGCGTCCTAGAGCGAAAAGGACGATAATTCGTGACCACCCTCAAAAAAATCAAAAAATCCACCCAAATCCTAAAAAAATTGAAATTTTTATATGAAAAACTTCTTTTGGCCATATCTCCTAAACTAAGCGTCCTAGAGCGAAAAGGGCTTTAATTCGTGACCACCCTCAAAAAATCAAAAAATCCACCCAAATCCTAAAAAAATTGAAATTTTTATATGAAAAACTTCTTTTGGCCATATCTCCTAAACTAAGCGCCCTAGAGCGAAAAGGACGATAATTCGTGACCAACCCTCAAAAAATCGAAAAATCCACCCAAATCCTAAAAAAATTTAAATTTTTATATGGCCATATCTCCTAAACTAAGCGTCCTAGAGCGAAAAGGGCTTTAATTCGTGACCACCCCCAAAAAATCGAAAAATCCACCCAAATCCTAAAAAAATTGAAATTTTTATATGAAAAACTTCTTTTGGCCATATCTCCTAAACTAAGCGTCCTAGAGCGAAAAGGGCTTTAATTCGTGACCACCCTCAAAAAATCGAAAAATCCACCCAAATCCTAAAAAATTGAAATTTTTATATGAAAAACTTCTTTTGGCCATATCTCCTAAACTAAGCGTCCTAGAGCGAAAAGGACGATAATTCGTGACCACCCCCAAAAAACCGAAAAATGCACCCAAATCCTAAAAAAAGTGAAATTTTTTATATGAAAAACTTCTTTTGGCCATATCTCCTAAACTAAGCGTCCTAGAGCGAAAAGGGCTTTAATTCGTGACCATCCCCAAAAAATCGAAAAATCCAACCAAATCCTAAAAAAATTGAAATTTTTATTTGAAAAACTTCTTTTGGCCATATCTCCTATACTAAGCGTCCTAGAGCGAAAAGGACGATAATTCGTGACCACCTTCAAAAAACCGAAAAATGCACCCAAATCCTAAAAAAAGTGAAATTTTTTATATGAAAAACTTCTTTTGGCCATATCTCCTAAACTAAGCGTCCTAGAGCGAAAAGGGCTTTAATTCGTGACCATCCCCAAAAAATCGAAAAATCCACCCAAATCCTAAAAAAATTGAAATTTTTATATGAAAAACTTCTTTTGGTCATATCTCCTAAACTAAGCGTCCTAGAGCGAAAAGGACGATAATTCGTGACCACCCCCAAAAAAAGCCACCCCAATCCTAAAAAAATTGAAATTTTTATATGAAAAACTTCTTTTGGCCATATCTCCTAAACTAAGCGTCCTAGAGCGAAAAGGGCTTTAATTCGTGACCACCCCCAAAAAATCGAAAAATCCACCCAAATCCTAAAAAAATTGAAATTTTTATATGAAAAACTTCTTTTGGCCATATCTTCTAAACTAAGCGTCCTAGAGCGAAAAGGGCTTTAATTCGTGACCACCCCCAAAAAATCGAAAAATCAAACCAAATCCTAAAAAAATTGAAATTTTTATATGAAAAACTTCTTTTGGCCATATCTCCTAAACTAAGCGTCCTAGAGCCAAAAGGGCTTTAATTCGTGACCACCCCCAAAAAATCGAAAAATCCACCCAAATCCTAAAAAAATTGAAATTTTTATATGAAAAACTTCTTTTGGCCATATCTCCTAAACTAAGCGTCCTAGAGCGAAAAGGGCTTTAATTCGTGACAACCCTCAAAAAATCGAAAAATCCACCCAAATCCTAAAAAAATTGAAATTTTTATATGAAAAACTTCTTTTGGCCATATCTCCTAAACTAAGCGTCCTAGAGCGAAAAGGACGATAATTCGTGACCACCCCCAAAAAAATCGAAAAAGCCACCCAAATCCTAAAAAAATTGAAATTTTTATATGAAAAACTTCTTTTGGCCATATCTCTCTCCTAAACTAAGCGTCCTAGAGCGAAAAGGACGATAATTCGTGACCACCCTCAAAAAATCGAAAAATGCACCCAAATCCTAAAAAAAGTGAAATTTTTTATATGAAAAACTTCTTTTGGCCATATCTCCTAAACTAAGCGTCCTAGAGCGAAAAGGGCTTTAATTCGTGACCACCCCCAAAAAATCGAAAAATCCAACCAAATCCTAAAAAAATTGAAATTTTTATATGAAAAACTTCTTTTGGCCATATCTCTCTCCTAAACTAAGCGTCCTAGAGCGAAAAGGACCATAATTCGTGACCACCCTCAAAAAATCGAAAAATCCACCCAAATCCTAAAAAAAATTTAAATTTTTATATGAAAAACTTCTTTTGGCCATATCTCCTAAACTAAGCGTCCTAGAGCGAAAAGGGCTTTAATTCGTGACCACCCTCAAAAAATCGAAAAATCCACCCAAATCTTAAAAAAATTGAAATTTTTATATGAAAAACTTCTTTTGGCCATATCTCCTAAACTAAGCGTCCTAGAGCGAAAAGGACGATAATTCGGACCACCCCCGAAAAATCCACCCAAATCCTAAAAAAATTGAAATTTTTATATGAAAAACTTCTTTTGGCCATATCTCCTAAACTAAGCGCCCTAGAGCGAAAAGGACGATAATTCGTGACCACCCCTCAAAAAATCGAAAAATCCACCCAAATCCTAAAAAAATTTAAATTTTTGTATGGCCATATCTCCTAAACTAAGCGTCCTAGAGCGAAAAGGGCTTTAATTCGTGACCACCCCCAAAAAATCGAAAAATCCACCCAAATCCTAAAAAAATTGAAATTTTTATATGAAAAACTTCTTTTGGCCATATCTCCTAAACTAAGCGTCCTAGAGCGAAAAGGGCTTTCATTCGTGACCACCCTCAAAAAATCGAAAAATCCACCCAAATCCTAAAAAAATTGAAATTTTTATATGAAAAACTTCTTTTGGCCATATCTCCTAAACTAAGCGTCCTAGAGCGAAAAGGGCTTTAATTCGTGACCACCCCCAAAAAATCGAAAAATCCACCCAAATCCTAAAAAAATTGAAATTTTTATATGAAAAACTTCTTTTGGCCATATCTCCTAAACTAAGCGTCCTAGAGCGAAAAGGGCTTTAATTCGTGACCACCCCCAAAAAATCGAAAAATCAAACCAAATCCTAAAAAAATTTAAATTTTTATATGAAAAACTTCTTTTGGCCATATCTCCTAAACTAAGCGTCCTAGAGCGAAAAGGGCTTTAATACGTGACCACCCCCAAAAAATCGAAAAATCCACCCAAATCCTAAAAAAATTGTAATGTTTATATGAAAAACTTCTTTTGGCCATATCTCCTAAACTAAGCGTCCTAGAGCGAAAAGGGCTTTAATTCGTGACCACCCTCAAAAAATCGAAAAATCCACCCAAATCCTAAAAAAAATTGAAATTTTTATATGAAAAACTTCTTTTGGCCATATCTCCTAAACTAAGCGTCCTAGAGCGAAAAGGACGATAATTCGTGACCACCCCCAAAAAAATCGAAAAAGCCAACCAAATCCTAAAAAAATTGAAATTTTTATATGAAAAACCTCTTTTGGCCATATCTGTCTCCTAAACTAAGCGTCCTAGAGCGAAAAGGACCATAATTCGTGACCACCCTCAAAAAATCGAAAAATCCACCCAAATCCTAAAAAAATTGAAATTTTTATATGAAAAACTTCGTTTGGCCATATCTCTTAAACTAAGCGTCCTAGAGCGAAAAGGGCTTTAATTCGTGACCACCCTCAAAAAATCGAAAAATCCACCCAAATCCTAAAAAAATTGAAATTTTTATATGAAAAACTTCTTTTGGCCATATCTCCTAAACTAAGCGTCCTAGAGCGAAAAGGACGATAATTCGGACCACCCCCGAAAAATCCACCCAAATTCTAAAAAAATTGAAATTTTTATATGAAAAACTTCTTTTGGCCATATCTCCTAAACTAAGCGTCCTAGAGCGAAAAGGACGATAATTCGTGACCACCCTCAAAAAATCGAAAAATCCACCCAAATCCTAAAAAAATTGAAATTTTTATATGAAAAACTTCTTTTGGCATATCTCCTAAACTAAGCGTCCTAGAGTGAATGAAAATGCCTCCGTCTTCGTCGAGGTTGATGAATACACTCAATTTATTTTAAAGTTTTCATTCTTACATGCTATCTTACAAAATATTTCTTAACCTATCGTCACAACAACTTATCCCCTAACTCACATACAAATAGAAACCCATTATAGATAACATTGATCTCTTCTCAAGTGACTTTGTCTTTGTGGGTGTCATAAAATTCATATGTTTATCTCTACTCTGAAAATCCCATGCATTAAACTCAAAATAAGTAACACACTAATAACAGAGTATACCACACAAACAGAAACATTTAAATACAATTGATAGGTTATCAACAATGTTCAACTAATATCCACGATTCTACCCAGCTATGGACATATCTGATTTTCCTTCGAGAGCAACATGTGTTTACTTACGATAAATGATGTTTGAGAAATTCAAACATAGAGCGAAAAGGGCTTTAATTCGTGACAACCCCCAAAAAAATCGAAAAATCCACCCAAATCCTAAAAAAATTGAAATTTTTATATGAAAAACTTCTTTTGGCCATATCTCCTAAACTAAGCGTCCTAGAGCGAAAAGGACGATAATTCGTGACCACCCCCAAAAAATCGCAAAATCCAGCCAAATCCTAAAAAATTGAAATTTTTATATGAAAAACTTCTTTTGGCCATATCTCCTAAACTAAGCGTCCTAGAGCGAAAAGGGCTTTAATTCGTGACCACCCTCAAAAAATCGAAAAATCCACCCAAATCCTAAAAAAATTGAAATTTTTATATGAAAAACTTCTTTTGGCCATATCTCCTAAACTAAGCGTCCTAGAGCGAAAAGGACGATAATTCGTGACCACCCCCAAAAAATCGCAAAATCCAGCCAAATCCTAAAAAATTGAAATTTTTATATGAAAAACTTCTTTTGGCCATATCTCCTAAACTAAGCGTCCTAGAGCGAAAAGGGCTTTAATTCGTGACCACCCCCAAAAAATCGAAAAATCCACCCAAATCCTAAAAAATTGAAATTTTTATATGAAAAACTTCTTTTGGCCATATCTCCTAAACTAAGCGTCCTAGAGCGAAAAGGACGATAATTCGAGACCACCCCCGAAAAATCGAAAAAGCCACCCAAATCCTAAAAAAATTTAAATTTTTATATGAAAAACTTCTTTTGGCCATATCTCTCTCCTAAACTAAGCGTCCTAGAGCGAAAAGGACCATAATTCGTGACCACCCTCAAAAAATCGAAAAATCCACCCAAATCCTAAAAAAATTTAAATTTTTATATGAAAAACTTCTTTTGGCCATATCTCTTAAACTAAGGGTCCTAGAGCGAAAAGGGCTTTAATTCGTGACCACCCTCAAAAAATCGAAAAATCCACCCAAATCCTAAAAAAATTGAAATTTTTATATGAAAAACTTCTTTTGGCCATATCTCCTAAACTAAGCGTCCTAGAGCGAAAAGGACGATAATTCGTGACCACCCCCGAAAAATCCACCCAAATCCTAAAAAAATTGAAATTTTTATATGAAAAACTTCTTTTGGCCATATCTCCTAAACTATCAAAAACCAAAAAATCGAAAAATCCACCCAAATCTTAAAAAAATTGAAATTTTTATATGAAAAACTTCTTTTGGCCATATCTCCTAAACTAAGCGTCCTAGAGCGAAAAGGACGATAGTTCGTGACCACCCCCGAAAAATCTAAAAATCCACCCAAATCCTAAAAAATTGAAATTTTTATATGAAAAACTTCTTTTGGCCATATCTCCTAAACTAAGCGTCCTAGAGCGAAAAGGACGATAATTCGTGACCACCCTCAAAAAATCGAAAAATCCACCCAAATCCTAAAAAATTGAAATTTTTATATGAAAAACTTCTTTTGGCCATATCTCCTAAACTAAGCGTCCTAGAGCGAAAAGGGCTTTAATTCGTGACCACCCTCAAAAAATCGAAAAATCCACCCAAATCCTAAAAAAATTGAAATTTTTATATGAAAAACTTCTTTTGGTCATATCTCCTAAACTAAGCGTCCTAGAGCGAAAAGGACGATAATTCGTGACCACCCTCAAAAAATCGAAAAATCCACCCAAATCCTAAAAAAAAAATTAAATTTTTATATGAAAAACTTCTTTTGGCCATATCTCCTAAACTAAGCGTCCTAGAGCGAAAAGGGCTTTAATTCGTGACCACCCCCAAAAAATCGAAAAATCCACCCAAATCCTAAATAAATTGAAAATTTTATATGAAAAACTTCTTTTGGCCATATCTCCTAAACTAAGCGTCCTAGAGCGAAAAGGACGATAATTCGTGACCACCCCCAAAAAATCGAAAAATCCACCCAAATCCTAAAAAAATTTAAATTTTTATATGAAAAACTTCTTTTGGCCATATCTCTCTCCTAAACTAAGCGTCCTAGAGCGAAAAGGACCATAATTCGTGACCACCCTCAAAAAATCGAAAAATCCACCCAAATCCTAAAAAAATTTAAATTTTTATATGAAAAACTTCTTTTGGCCATATCTCTTAAACTAATCGTCCTAGAGCGAAAAGGGCTTTAATTCGTGACCACCCTCAAAAAATCGAAAAATCCACCCAAATCCTAAAAAAATTGAAATTTTTATATGAAAAACTTCTTTTGGGCATATCTCCTAAACTAAGCGTCCTAGAGCGAAAAGGACGATAATTCGTGACCACCCCCGAAAAATCCACCCAAATCCTAAAAAAATTTAAATTTTTATATGAAAAACTTCTTTTGGCCATATCTCCTAAACTAAGCGTCCTAGAGCGAAAAGGACGATAATTCGTGACCACCCTCAAAAAATCGAAAAATCCACCCAAATCTTAAAAAAATTTAAATTTTTATATGAAATACTTCTTTTGGCCATATCTCCTAAACTAAGCGTCCTAGAGCGAAATGGACGATAGTTCGTGACCACCCCCGAAAAATCTAAAAATCCACCCAAATCCTAAAATATTTAAATTTTTATATGAAAAACTTCTTTTGGCCATATCTCCTAAACTAAGCGTCCTAGAGCGAAAAGGACGATAATTCGTGACCACCCTCAAAAAATCGAAAAATCCACCCAAATCCTAAAAAAATTAAAATTTTTATATGAAAAACTTCATTTGGCCATATCTCCTAAACTAAGCGTCCTAGAGCGAAAAGGACGATAATTCGTAACCACCCTCAAAAAATCGAAAAATCCACCCAAATCCTAAAAAAATTGAAATTTTTATATGAAAAACTTCTTTTGGCCATATCTCCTAAACTAAGCGTCCTAGAGCGACAAGGACGATAATTCGTGACCACCCTCAAAAAATCGAAAAATCCACCCAAATCCTAAAAAAATTAAAATTTTTATATGAAAAACTTCATTTGGCCATATCTCCTAAACTAAGCGTCCTAGAGCGAAAAGGACGATAATTCGTAACCACCCTCAAAAAATCGAAAAATCCACCCAAATCCTAAAAAAATTGAAATTTTTATATGAAAAACTTCTTTTGGCCATATCTCCTAAACTAAGCGTCCTAGAGCGAAAAGGGCTTTAATTCGTGACCACCCCCAAAAAATCGAAAAATCCACCCAAATCCTAAAAACATTGAAATTTTTATATGAAAAACTTCTTTTGGCCATATCTCCTAAACTAAGCGTCCTAGAGCGACAAGGACGATAATTCGTGACCACCCTCAAAAAATCGAAAAATCCACCCAAATCCTAAAAAAAATTAAATTTTTATATGAAAAACTTCTTTTGGCCATATCTCCTAAACTAAGAGTCCTAGAGCGAAAAGGGCTTTAATTCGTGACCACCCTCAAAAAATCGAAAAATCCACCCAAATCCTAAAAAATTGAAATTTTTATATGAAAAACTTCTTTTGGCCATATCTCCTAAACTAAGCGTCCTAGAGCGAAAAGGACGATAATTCGTGACCACCCTCAAAAAATCGAAAAATCCACCCAAATCCTAAAAAAATTGAAATTTTTATATGAAAAACTTCTTTTGGCCATATCTCCTAAACTAAGCGTCATAGCGCGAAAAGGACGATAATTCGTGACCACCCCCGAAAAATCGAAAAATCCACCCAATTCCTAAAAAAATTGAAATTTTTATATGAAAAACTTCTTTTGGCCATATCTCCTAAACTAAGCGTCCTAGAGCGAAAAGGACGATAATTCGTGACCACCCTCAAAAAATCGAAAAATTCACCCAAATCCTAAAAAAATTGAAATTTTTACATGAAAAACTTCTTTTGGCCATATCTCCTAAACTAAGCGTCCTAGAGCGAAAAGGGCTTTAATTCTCAACACCCTCAAAAAATCGAAAAATCCACCCAAATCCTAAACAAATTGAAATTTTTATATGAAAAACTTCTTTTGGCCATATCTCCTAAACTAAGCGTCCTAGAGCGAAAAGGGCTTTAATTCGTGACCACCCTCAAAAAATCGAAAAATCCACCCAAACCCTAAAAAAGTTGAAATTTTTATATGAAAAACTTCTTTTGGCCATATCTCCTAAACTAAGCGTCCTAGAGCGAAAAGGACGATAATTCGTAACCACCCTCAGAAAATCGAAAAATCCACCCAAATCCTAAAAAAATTGAAATTTTTATATGAAAAACTTCTTTTGGCCATATCTCCTAAACTAAGCGTCCTAGAGCGAAAAGGACGATAATTCGTGACCACCCTCAAAAAATCGAAAAATCCACCCAATTCCTAAAAAAATTGAAATTTTTATATGAAAAACTTCTTTTGGCCATATCTCCTAAACTAAGCGTCCTAGAGCGAAAAGGACGATCATTCGTGACCACCCTCAAAAAATCGAAAAATCCACCCAAATCCTAAAAAAATTGAAATTTTTTTTAAACTATGCGTCCTAGAGCGAAAAGGACGATAATTCGTGACCACCCCCGAAAAATCGAAAAATCCACCCAAATCCTAAAAAAAATGAAATTTTTATATGAAAAACTTCTTTTGGCCATATCTCCTAAACTAAGCGTCCTAGAGCGAAAAGGACGATAATTCGTGACCACTCTCAAAAAATCGAAAAATCCACCCAAATCCTAAAAAAATTGAAATTTTTATCTGAAAAACTTCTTTTGGCCATATCTCCTAAACTAAGCGTCCTAGAGCGAAAAGGATGATAATTCGTGACCACCCTCAAAAAATCGAAAAATCCACCCAAATCCTTAAAAAATTGAAATTTTTATATGAAAAACTTCTTTTGGTCATATCTCCTAAACTAAGCGTCCTAGAGCGAAAAGGACGATCATTCGTGACCACCCTAAAAAAATCGAAAAATCAACCCAAATCCTAAGAAAATTGAAATTTTTTTTAAACTATGCGTCCTAGAGCGAAAAGGACGATAATTCGTGACCACCCCCAAAAAATCGAAAAATCCACCCAAATCCTAAAAAAATTGAAATTTTTATATGAAAAACTTCTTTTGGCCATATCTCCTAAACTAATCGTCCTAGAGCGAAAAGGGCTTTAATTCGTGACCACCCTCAAAAAATCGAAAAATCCACCCAAATCCTCAAAAAATTGAAATTTTTATATGAAAAACTTCTTTTGGCCATATCTCCTAAACTAAGCGTCCTAGAGCGAAAAGGACGATAATTCGTGACCACCCCCAAAAAATCGAAAAATCCACCCAAATCCTAAAAAAATTGAAATTTTTATATGAAAAACTTCTTTTGGCCATATCTCCTAAACTAAGCGTCCTAGAGCGAAAAGGGCGATAATTCGTGACCACCCCCAAAAAATCGAAAAATCCACTCAAATCCTAAAAAAATTTAAATTTTTATATGAAAAACTTCTTTTGGCCATATCTCCTAAACTAAGCGTCCTAGAGCGAAAAGGGCTTTAATTCGTGACCACCCCCAAAAAATCGAAAAATCCACCCAAATCCTAAAAAAATTGAAATTTTTATATGAAAAACTTCTTTTGGCCATATCTCCTAAACTAAGCGTCCTAGAGCGAAAAAGGCTTTAATTCGTGACCACCCCCAAAAAATCAAAAAATCCACCCAATCCTAAAAAAATTGAAATTTTTATATGAAAAACTTCTTTTGGCCATATCTCCTAAACTAAGCGTCCTAAAGCGAAAAGGGCTTTATTTCGTGACCACCCCCAAAAATCAAAAAATCCACCCAAATCCTAAAAAAATTGAAATTTTTATATGAAAAACTTCTTTTGGCCATATCTCCTAAACTAAGCGTCCTAGAGCGAAAAGGGCTTTAATTCGTGACCACCCTCAAAAAATCGAAAAATCCACCCAAATCCTCAAAAAATTGAAATTTTTATATGAAAAACTTCTTTTGGCCATATCACCTAAACTAAGCGTCCTAGAGCGAAAAGGACGATAATTCGTGACCACCCCCAAAAAATCGAAAAATCCACCCAAATCCTAAAAAAATTGAAATTTTTATATGAAAAACTTCTTTTGGCCATATCTCCTAAACTAAGCGTCCTAGAGCGAAAAGGACGATAATTCGTGACCACCCTCAAAAAATCGAAAAATCCACCCAAATCCTAAAAAAATTGAAATTTTTATATGAAAAACTTCTTTTGGCCATATCTCCTAAACTAAGCGTCCTAGAGCGAAAAGGGCGATAATTCGTGACCACCCCCAAAAAATCGAAAAATCCACTCAAATCCTAAAAAATTTAAATTTTTATATGAAAAACTTCTTTTGGCCATATCTCCTAAACTAAGCGTCCTAGAGCGAAAAGGGCTTTAATTCGTGACCACCCCCAAAAAATCGAAAAATCCACCCAAATCCTAAAAAAATTGAAATTTTTATATGAAAAACTTCTTTTGGCCATATCTCCTAAACTAAGCGTCCTAGAGCGAAAAAGGCTTTAATTCGTGACCACCCCCAAAAAATCAAAAAATCCACCCAATCCTAAAAAAATTGAAATTTTTATATGAAAAACTTCGTTTGGCCATATCTTCTAAACTAAGCGTCCTAGAGCGAAAAGGGCTTTAATTCGTGACCACCCCCAAAAAATCGAAAAAATCCACCCAAATCCTAAAAAAATGAAATTTTTATAAGAAAAACTTCGTTTGGCCATATCTCCTAAACTAAGCGTCCTAGAGCGAAAAGGACGATAATTCGTGACCACCCTCAAAAAATCGAAAAATTCACCCAAATCCTAAAAAAATTTAAATTTTTATATGAAAAACTTCTTTTGGCCATATCTCCTAAACTAAGCGTCCTAGAGCGAAAAGGGCTTTAATTCGTGACCACCCTCAAAAAATCGAAAAATCCACCCAAATCCTAAAAAATTGAAATTTTTATATGAAAAACTTCGTTTGGCCATATCTCCTAAACTAAGCGTCCTAGAGCGAAAAGGGCTTTAATTCGTGACCACCCTCAAAAAATCGAAAAATCCACCCAAATCCTCAACAAAATTGAAATTTTTATATGAAAAACTTCTTTTGGCCATATCTCCTAAACTAAGCGTCCTAGAGCGAAAAGGACGATAATTCGTGACCACCCCCAAAAAATCGAAAAATCCACCCAAATCCTAAAAAAATTGAAATTTTTATATGAAAAACTCCTTTTGGCCATATCTCCTAAACTAAGCGTCCTAAAGCGAAAAGGACGATAATTCGTGACCACCCTCAAAAAATCGAAAAATCCACCCAAATCCTAAAAAAATTGAAATTTTTATATGAAAAACTTCTTTTGGCCATATCTCCTAAACTAAGCGTCCTAGAGCGAAAAGGGCGATAATTCGTGACCACCCCCAAAAAATCGAAAAATCCACTCAAATCCTAAAAAAATTGAAATTTTTACATGAAAAACTTCTTTTGGCCATATCTCCTAAACTAAGCGTCCTAGAGCGAAAAGGGCTTTAATTCGTGACCACCCCCAAAAAATCGAAAAATCCACCCAAATCCTAAAAAAATTGAAAAACTTCTTTTGGTCATATCTCCTAAACTAAGCGTCCTAGAGCGAAAAGGGCTTTAATTCGTGACCACCCCCAAAAAATCGAAAAATCCACCCAAATCCTAAAAAAATTTAAATTTTTATATGAAAAACTTCTTTTGGCCATATCTCCTAAACTAAGCGTCCTAGAGCGAAAAGGGCTTTAATTCGTGACCACCCTCAAAAAATCGAAAAATCCACCCAAATCCTAAAAAAATTGAAATTTTTATATGAAAAACTTCTTTTGGCCATATCTCCTAAACTAAGCGTCCTAGAGCGAAAAGGACGATAATTCGTGACCACCCTCAAAAAATCGAAAAATTCACCCAAATCCTAAAAAAATTGAAATTTTTATATGAAAAACTTCTTTTGGCCATATCTCCTAAACTAAGCGTCCTAGAGAGAAAAGGACGATAATTCGTGACCACCCTCAAAAAATCGAAAAACCCACCCAAATCCTAAAAAAATTTAAATTTTTATATGAAAAACTTCTTTTGGCCATATCTCCTAAACTAAGCGTCCTAGAGCGAAAAGGACGATAATTCGTGACCACCCTCAAAAAATTGAAAAATCCACCCAAATCCTAAAAAAATTGAAATTTTTATATGAAAAACTTCTTTTGGCCATATCTCCTAAACTAAGCGTCCTAGAGCGAAAAGGACGATAATTCGTGACCACCCTCAAAAAATCGAAAAATCCACCCAAATCCTAAAAAAATTGAAATTTTTATATGAAAAACTTCTTTTGGCCATATCTCCTAAACTAAGCGTCCTAGAGCGAAAAGGGCTTTATTTCGTGACCACCCCCAAAAATCAAAAAATCCACCCAAATCCTAAAAAAATTGAAATTTTTATATGAAAAACTTCTTTTGGCCATATCTCCTAAACTAAGCGTCCTAGAGCGAAAAGGGCTTTAATTCGTGACCACCCTCAAAAAATCGAAAAATCCACCCAAATCCTCAAAAAATTGAAATTTTTATATGAAAAACTTCTTTTGGCCATATCACCTAAACTAAGCGTCCTAGAGCGAAAAGGACGATAATTCGTGACCACCCCCAAAAAATCGAAAAATCCACCCAAATCCTAAAAAAATTGAAATTTTTATATGAAAAACTTCTTTTGGCCATATCTCCTAAACTAAGCGTCCTAGAGCGAAAAGGACGATAATTCGTGACCACCCTCAAAAAATCGAAAAATCCACCCAAATCCTAAAAAAATTGAAATTTTTATATGAAAAACTTCTTTTGGCCATATCTCCTAAACTAAGCGTCCTAGAGCGAAAAGGGCGATAATTCGTGACCACCCCCAAAAAATCGAAAAATCCACTCAAATCCTAAAAAAATTTAAATTTTTATATGAAAAACTTCTTTTGGCCATATCTCCCAAACTAAGCGTCCTAGAGCGAAAAGGGCTTTAATTCGTGACCACCCCCAAAAAATCGAAAAATCCACCCAAATCCTAAAAAAATTTAAATTTTTATATGAAAAACTTCTTTTGGCCATATCTCCTAAACTAAGCGTCCTAGAGCGAAAAGGGCGATAATTCGTGACCACCCCCAAAAAATCGAAAAATCCACTCAAATCCTAAAAAAATTTAAATTTTTATATGAAAAACTTCTTTTGGCCATATCTCCTAAACTAAGCGTCCTAGAGCGAAAAGGGCTTTAATTCGTGACCACCCCCAAAAAATCGAAAAATCCACCCAAATCCTAAAAAAATTGAAATTTTTATATGAAAAACTTCTTTTGGCCATATCTCCTAAACTAAGCGTCCTAGAGCGAAAAGGGCTTTAATTCGTGACCACCCTCAAAAAATCGAAAAATCCACCCAAATCCTAAAAAAATTGAAATTTTTATATGAAAAACTTCTTTTGGCCATATCTCCTAAACTAAGCGTCCTAGAGCGAAAAGGACGATAATTCGTGACCACCCTCAAAAAATCGAAAAATTCACCCAAATCCTAAAAAAATTGAAATTTTTATATGAAAAACTTCTTTTGGCCATATCTCCTAAACTAAGCGTCCTAGAGCGAAAAGGGCTTTAATTCGTGACCACCCTCAAAAAATCGAAAAATCCACCCAAATCCTAAAAAAATTTAAATTTTTATATGAAAAACTTCTTTTGGCCATATCTCCTAAACTAAGCGTCCTAGAGCGAAAAGGGCGATAATTCGTGACCACCCCCAAAAAATCGAAAAATCCACTCAAATCCTAAAAAAATTTAAATTTTTATATGAAAAACTTCTTTTGGCCATATCTCCTAAACTAAGCGTCCTAGAGCGAAAAGGGCTTTAATTCGTGACCACCCCCAAAAAATCGAAAAATCCACCCAAATCCTAAAAAAATTGAAATTTTTATATGAAAAACTTCTTTTGGTCATATCTCCTAAACTAAGCGTCCTAGAGCGTAAAGGGCTTTAATTCGTGACCACCCCCAAAAAATCGAAAAATCCACCCAAATCCTAAAAAAATTTAAATTTTTATATGAAAAACTTCTTTTGGCCATATCTCCTAAACTAAGCGTCCTAGAGCGAAAAGGGCTTTAATTCGTGACCACCCTCAAAAAATCGAAAAATCCACCCAAATCCTAAAAAAATTTAAATTTTTATATGAAAAACTTCTTTTGGCCATATCTCCTAAACTAAGCGTCCTAGAGCGAAAAGGACGATAATTCGTGACCACCCTCAAAAAATCGAAAAATCCACCCAAATCCTAAAAAAATTGAAATTTTTATATGAAAAACTTCTTTTGGCCATATCTCCTAAACTAAGCGTCCTAGAGCGAAAAGGGCTTTATTTCGTGACCACCCCCAAAAAATCAAAAAATCCACCCAAATCCTAAAAAAATTGAAATTTTTATATGAAAAACTTCTTTTGGCCATATCTCCTAAACTAAGCGTCCTAGAGCGAAAAGGGCTTTAATTCGTGACCACCCCCAAAAAATCGAAAAATCCACCCAATCCTAAAAAAATTGAAATTTTTATATGAAAAACTTCGTTTGGCCATATCTCCTAAACTAAGCGTCCTAGAGCGAAAAGGGCTTTAATTCGTGACCACCCCCAAAAAATCGAAAAATCCACCCAAATCCTAAAAAAATTGAAATTTTTATATGAAAAACTTCTTTTGGCCATATCTCCTAAACTAAGCGTCCTAGAGCGAAAAGGGCTTTAATTCGTGACCACCCCCCAAAAAATCGAAAAATCCACCCAAATCCTAAAAAAATTGAAATTTTTATATGAAAAGCTTCTTTTGGCCATATCTCCTAAACTAAGCGTCCTAGAGCGAAAAGGACGATAATTCGTGACCACCCTCAAAAAATCGAAAAATCCACTCAAATCCTAAAAAAATTTAAATTTTTATATGAAAAACTTCTTTTGGTCATATCTCCTAAACTAAGCGTCCTAGAGCGAAAAGGGCTTTAATTCGTGACCACCCCCAAAAAATCAAAAAATCCACCCAATCCTAAAAAAATTGAAATTTTTATATGAAAAACTTCGTTTGGCCATATCTCCTAAACTAAGCGTCCTAGAGCGAAAAGGGCTTTAATTCGTGACCACCCCCAAAAAATCGAAAAATCCACCCAAATCCTAAAAAAATTGAAATTTTTATATGAAAAACTTCTTTTGGCCATATCTCCTAAACTAAGCGTCCTAGAGCGAAAAGGGCTTTAATTCGTGACCACCCTCAAAAAATCGAAAAATCCACCCAAATCCTAAAAAATTGAAATTTTTATATGAAAAACTTCGTTTGGCCATATCTCCTAAACTAAGCGTCCTAGAGCGAAAAGGGCTTTAATTCGTGACCACCCTCAAAAAATCGAAAAATCCACCCAAATCCTCAAAAAATTGAAATGTTTATATGAAAAACTTCTTTTGGCCATATATCCTAAACTAAGCGTCCTAGAGCGAAAAGGACGATAATTCGTGACCACCCCCAAAAAATCGAAAAATCCACCCAAATCCTAAAAAAATTGAAATTTTTATATGAAAAACTTCGTTTGGCCATATCTCCTAAACTAAGCGTCCTAGAGCGAAAAGGGCTTTAATTCGTGACCACCCCCAAAAAATCGAAAAATCCACCCAAATCCTAAAAAAATTTAAATTTTTATATGAAAAACTTCTTTTGGTCATATCTCCTAAACTAAGCGTCCTAGAGCGAAAAGGGCTTTAATTCGTGACCACCCCCCAAAAAATCGAAAAATCCACCCAAATCCTAAAAAAATTGAAATTTTTATATGAAAAGCTTCTTTTGACCATATCTCCTAAACTAAGCGTCCTAGAGCGAAAAGGACGATAATTCGTGACCACCCTCAAAAAATCGAAAAATCCACTCAAATCCTAAAAAAATTTAAATTTTTATATGAAAAACTTCTTTTGGTCATATCTCCTAAACTAAGCGTCCTAGAGCGAAAAGGGATTTAATTCGTGACCACCCCCAAAAAATCAAAAAATCCACCCAATCCTAAAAAAATTGAAATTTTTATATGAAAAACTTCGTTTGGCCATATCTCCTAAACTAAGCGTCCTAGAGCGAAAAGGGCTTTAATTCGTGACCACCCCCAAAAAATCGAAAAATCCACCCAAATCCTAAAAAAATTGAAATTTTTATAAGAAAAACTTCGTTTGGCCATATCTCCTAAACTAAGCGTCCTAGAGCGAAAAGGGCTTTAATTCGTGACCACCCCCAAAATATCGAAAAATCCACCCAAATCCTAAAAAAATTGAAATTTTTATATGAAAAACTTCTTTTGGCCATATCTCCTAAACTAAGCGTCCTAGAGCGAAAAGGGCTTTAATTCGTGACCACCCTCAAAAAATCGAAAAATCCACCCAAATCCTAAAAAATTGAAATTTTTATATGAAAAACTTCGTTTGGCCATATCTCCTAAACTAAGCGTCCTAGAGCGAAAAGGGCTTTAATTCGTGACCACCCTCAAAAAATCGAAAAATCCACCCAAATCCTCAAAAAATTGAAATTTTTATATGAAAAACTTCTTTTGGCCATATATCCTAAACTAAGCGTCCTAGAGCGAAAAGGACGATAATTCGTGACCACCCCCAAAAAATCGAAAAATCCACCCAAATCCTAAAAAAATTGAAATTTTTATATGAAAAACTTCTTTTGGCCATATCTCCTAAACTAAGCGTCCTAGAGCGAAAAGGACGATAATTCGTGACCACCCTCAAAAAATCGAAAAATCCACCCAAATCCTAAAAAAATTGAAATTTTTATATGAAAAACTTCTTTTGGCCATATCTCCTAAACTAAGCGTCCTAGAGCGAAAAGGGCTTTAATTCGTGACCACCCCCAAAAAATCGAAAAATCCACCCAAATCCTAAAAAAATTGAAATTTTTATATGAAAAACTTCTTTTGGTCATATCTCCTAAACTAAGCGTCCTAGAGCGAAAAGGGCTTTAATTCGTGACCACCCTCAAAAAATCGAAAAATCCACCCAAATCCTAAAAAAATTGAAATTTTTATATGAAAAACTTCTTTTGGCCATATCTCCTAAACTAAGCGACCTAGAGCGAAAAGGACGATAATTCGTGACCACCCTCAAAAAATCGAAAAATTCACCCAAATCCTAAAAAAATTGAAATTTTTATATGAAAAACTTCTTTTGGCCATATCTCCTAAACTAAGCGTCCTAGAGCGAAAAGTGCTTTAATTCGTGACCACCCTCAAAAAATCGAAAAATCCACCCAAATCCTAAAAAAATTGAAATTTTTATATGAAAAACTTCTTTTGGCCATATCTCCTAAACTAAGCGTCCTAGAGCGAAAAGGGCGATAATTCGTGACCACCCTCAAAAAATCGAAGAACCCACCCAAATCCTAAAAAAATTGAAATTTTTATATGAAAAACTTCTTTTGGCCATATCTCCTAAACTAAGCGTCCTAGAGCGAAAAGGGCTTTAATTCGTGACCACCCTCAAAAAATCGAAAAATCCACCCAAATCCTAAAAAATTGAAATTTTTATATGAAAAACTTCGTTTGGCCATATCTCCTAAACTAAGCGTCCTAGAGCGAAAAGGGCTTTAATTCGTGACCACCCTCAAAAAATCGAAAAATCCACCCAAATCCTCAAAAAATTGAAATTTTTATATGAAAAACTTCTTTTGGCCATATATCCTAAACTAAGCGTCCTAGAGCGAAAAGGACGATAATTCGTGACCACCCCCAAAAAATCGAAAAATCCACCCAAATCCTAAAAAAATTGAAATTTTTATATGAAAAACTTCTTTTGGCCATATCTCCTAAACTAAGCGTCCTAGAGCGAAAAGGACGATAATTCGTGACCACCCTCAAAAAATCGAAAAATCCACCCAAATCCTAAAAAAATTGAAATTTTTATATGAAAAACTTCTTTTGGCCATATCTCCTAAACTAAGCGTCCTAGAGCGAAAAGGGCTTTAATTCGTGACCACCCCCAAAAAATCGAAAAATCCACCCAAATCCTAAAAAAATTGAAATTTTTATATGAAAAACTTCTTTTGGTCATATCTCCTAAACTAAGCGTCCTAGAGCGAAAAGGGCTTTAATTCGTGACCACCCTCAAAAAATCGAAAAATCCACCCAAATCCTAAAAAAATTGAAATTTTTATATGAAAAACTTCTTTTGGCCATATCTCCTAAACTAAGCGACCTAGAGCGAAAAGGACGATAATTCGTGACCACCCTCAAAAAATCGAAAAATTCACCCAAATCCTAAAAAAATTGAAATTTTTATATGAAAAACTTCTTTTGGCCATATCTCCTAAACTAAGCGTCCTAGAGCGAAAAGTGCTTTAATTCGTGACCACCCTCAAAAAATCGAAAAATCCACCCAAATCCTAAAAAAATTGAAATTTTTATATGAAAAACTTCTTTTGGCCATATCTCCTAAACTAAGCGTCCTAGAGCGAAAAGGGCGATAATTCGTGACCACCCTCAAAAAATCGAAGAACCCACCCAAATCCTAAAAAAATTGAAATTTTTATATGAAAAACTTCTTTTGGCCATATCTCCTAAACTAAGCGTCCTAGAGCGAAAAGGACGATAATTCGTGACCACCCTCAAAAAATCGACAATTCCACCCAAATCCTAAAAAAATTTAAATTTTTATATGAAAAACTTCTTTTGGCCATATCTCCTAAACTAAGCGTCCTAGAGCGAAAAGGGCTTTATTTCGTGACCACCCCCAAAAAATCAAAAAATCCACCCAAATCCTAAAAAAATTGAAATTTTTATATGAAAAACTTCTTTTGGCCATATCTCCTAAACTAAGCGTCCTAGAGCGAAAAGGGCTTTAATTCGTGACCACCCCCAAAAAATCGAAAAATCCACCCAATCCTAAAAAAATTGAAATTTTTATATGAAAAACTTCGTTTGGCCATATCTCCTAAACTAAGCGTCCTAGAGCGAAAAGGGCTATAATTCGTGACCACCCCCAAAAAATCGAAAAATCCACCCAAATCCTAAAAAAATTGAAATTTTTATATGAAAAACTTCTTTTGGCCATATCTCCTAAACTAAGCGTCCTAGAGCGAAAAGGGCTTTAATTCGTGACCACCCCCAAAAAATCGAAAAATCCACCCAAATCCTAAAAAAATTGAAATTTTTATATGAAAAGCTTCTTTTGGCCATATCTCCTAAACTAAGCGTCCTAGAGCGAAAAGGACGATAATTCGTGACCACCCTCAAAAAATCGAAAAATCCACTCAAATCCTAAAAAAATTTAAATTTTTATATGAAAAACTTCTTTTGGCCATATCTCCTAAACTAAGCGTCCTAGAGCGAAAAGGGCTTTAATTCGTGACCACCCCCAAAAAATCAAAAAATCCACCCAATCCTAAAAAAATTGAAATTTTTATATGAAAAACTTCGTTTGGCCATATCTCCTAAACTAAGCGTCCTAGAGCGAAAAGGGCTTTAATTCGTGACCACCCCCAAAAAATCCCAAATCCTAAAAAAATTGAAATTTTTATATGAAAAACTTCGTTTGGCCATATCTCCTAAACTAAGCGTCCTAGAGCGAAAAGGGCTTTAATTCGTGACCACCCTCAAAAAATCGAAAAATCCACCCAAATCCTAAAAAAATTGAAATTTTTATATGAAAAACTTCTTTTGGCCATATCTCCTAAACTAAGCGAATTCTTTATTCAACCGTCGAACTGAACGGACGTGTTTTCTAATAGCGGAGTATTTCATCGTAATAAGTACTTATTACGAATTTCACGTGTGGTGGAAATAATAGACCACCATGCAGCGAAATTCAAAGTCATCCACTGGGTTGCTAACTTCAGGGCCCAGTGGACGGGTAACGACTGAAGTTATAAATTTGGGCAGCGACCAAGAGTCAGGCCCAATTAGTCGACCTGTAGACGGGTCGACTGGCGGTGACACTTTGGCAAGTCGAACCTTTTCTAAGGTGACGACATCAAAAGGAGGCAATCCCTCTCGAAAGAGATTCAAGGAACGAAGAAATGCTTTGTTTATCCTAAAGAAATTAGGATCAGTCGACCCAAGCACGTTGTCGACTAAGCAAAGCGATTCCTTAAAATGGGCTCAAGGAATTCTTGAAGCTGGAAAAAGGGAACGATCACCGGATGAGCTGCCATCCTCTAAACGGGATCAAAGATCGTTTGCCTCAGTTGCAAAAGACAGCCTTGTGATGGCTATTATTAATAAAGGAGCATTGGACGGTATGATTCCAAGGCAAAAATGGAGGGAAATTGAGAACGCGATGTCTGGTGTCTACTCAGAGGTGCGAAAAAAGTTTCCCGGACCAAGTCCTCGACGGCAAGATGCTGGATGGTATCAAGGACGATATAAGTTGATAGCTTTTGCAGACCAGAGGTCTATGGATTGCTTTAAAGCTGCATTGATGCTAATTGGTGAAGTTTGGGAAGGAGCCGCTTTGGAGTTAGTCGATAAAAAAGACATACCGGCTAAACCTAGAGCACATGCATGGATACCGGCAAACCCTCCTGATCCTGAGTCAATACTAGAGAGACTAAAAGAATGTAACCCAGATCTTCCAACCGCCGATTGGAAGGTTGGTCGTTTGGATGAGGTGGATGGACCAAGACGACATGCGGTGTTTATATTAAACATAGAGTCGCTGCCACATCTAGCCCAGACCCAAGGACGCGTAAGTTATGGCTTTCATGATATCCATATGAAGGTATACAAAGGCGATCAACCAAAGGATTCAGAAACTGACAATCCTCCGGTAGAGTTAGCAGTGAAAAAATCTCCTAGCGAAGCCGAAGGAGACATAAAACCTGCAGACTATGGCGAAAATCATATGCGGGAAGTTTCTACAGGCTCAAGCCTCACCAAAGCTGAACCGCGGATTGTTGCGAGAGTCACCGAGATCTGTGAAGAGGAAGCCCTTGATGACTCAATTGAAGCGGCTGATGTGACGGTGGTTGAAAATTTGGATGCTTCTACGGTTCCTCCAGATAAATCTTCACCATTGTAAGGCCGCTTGTGCTGCCTTAAAAGTTATCATGATGAAAGGAGACATAGATATAGTTCTTATTCAAGAACCATACATATAAAGGGTGATTCTTTTGAGGTTAGGATTTTCATGCATTAGTATTTGACAGATCACGTGGGATTTCAGACATGGTGTCAAAGAGAAAGATGCTCAGTATGCTTTGACATTTCATCATGAATAGACTTACTAACGAGCAACGCTTGCAAATCATTGAATTTTATTACCAAAATCAGTGTTCGGTTCGAAATGTGTTTCGCGATGAGGCTCATTTCTGGTTGAATGGCTACGTAAATAAGCAAAATTGCCGCATTTGGAGTGAAGAGCAACCAGAAGCCGTTCAAGAACTGCCCATGCATCCCGAAAAATGCACTGTTTGGTGTGGTTTGTACGCTGGTGGAATCATTGGACCGTATTTTTTCAAAGATGCTGTTGGACGCAACGTTACGGTGAATGGCGATCGCTATCGTTCGATGCTAACAAACTTTTTGTTGCCAAAAATGGAAGAACTGAACTTGGTTGACATGTGGTTTCAACAAGATGGCGCTACATGCCACACAGCTCGCGATTCTATGGCCATTTTGAGGGAAAACTTCGGAGAACAATTCATCTCAAGAAATGGACCGGTAAGTTGGCCACCAAGATCATGCGATTTGACGCCTTTAGACTATTTTTTGTGGGGCTACGTCAAGTCTAAAGTCTACAGAAATAAGCCAGCAACTATTCCAGCTTTGGAAGACAACATTTCCGAAGAAATTCGGGCTATTCCGGCCGAAATGCTCGAAAAAGTTGCCCAAAATTGGACTTTCCGAATGGACCACCTAAGACGCAGCCGCGGTCAACATTTAAATGAAATTATCTTCAAAAAGTAAATGTCATGGACCAATCTAACGTTTCAAATAAAGAACCGATGAGATTTTGCAAATTTTATGCGTTTTTTAAAAAAAAAAAAAGTTATCAAGCTCTTAACAAATCACCCTTTATAAGAACAAGATCTGTGAATTAAGCACTCCGGGTTTCAAACTTTTGCATAATACCGGTAACGATATAAATCGAGCATGTATAATTGCTAAAAACGAACTAAACTTGTTTCTGCTTCCTTCATTGAGCAATGCAGACACAGTCGTAGCCAGTCTAGAGATATCCACATGCAAATATTGGGTATCTTCGGTCTACATGGGACATGATAGGGAGATGCCACCCTGTGCCGTTAAGACCTTAGTTGAGGAGTCACTAAAAACAAAGACAAAACTCATTATGGGATGCGATGCAAATGCACATCATAGTATTTGGGGAAGTAGTGATACTAATGCAAGGGGAGAGTCGCTAATAGAGTTTATTTTGCGTACTAACCTGGTAGTTTGTAATAAGGGAGATGCACCAACCTTCGTCACCAGGAACAGACAAGAGGTTTTGGACGTAACGTTGACCTCTCCGGAACTGAATGATAAGATATCTGAGTGGCAAGTTTTGAGGGAACATAGCTTCTCAGATCATCGCTACATCAGTTTCAGATTGGCTGTTCGTACTTCAAAGACCATATTTCCGCCAAATGTTAGGAAAGCTGATTGGAATAGGTATAGGGAATCGTTCAATTTGATGATACCGGAAATGCCGGAGACAAATATGAGCACTGTGCAAGATATCGAACACGCAGTGGAGCGGATTACGAAGGCCTTCAACATTTCACTGAAAGCTGCTTGCCCTAGAGGAAAGCCAAGGGGAAAAAATCGGCCGCCATGGTGGACTACGGAGTTAAGTAATATGAGGAAATCCTGCAGGAAGCTCTTTAACAAAGCAAAGTCCACAAGAGCTCCGGAGGATTGGGACACTTACAAGATGAATCTGAGAGAATATAAACGAGAACTGAGAAGGTCTCAACAAAACTCTTGGGATGATTACTGTAGCAGTATTGAGAATACGTCAGAGGCTTCCAGACTACGGAAGGTACTAGCATCCACTAACACCGCTCCAGGTTTCATTACAACATCGGAGGGAAATTGGACAACGTCCAGTGAGGAGACGTTGGAGGTACTTCTGGACACACACTTCCCTGGAAATCAGACGGTTGAACCATGTTCCGGCGGTGTAACAGAGGCTCAGCGATCATTTCCTATCGAGGAAATTGTGTCGGAATCTAGAATAAAATGGGCTTTAAATAGCTTTGGACCATTCAAATCCCCCGGACCTGATGGAATTACTCCGGCGGAGTTACAGGCAGTGGCTGAAAGAATTATCCCCTGGTTGACGGTGATATATAAACAATGTGTAAACTTAGCATATATTCCAGAAAAGTGGAGGGAAACAAAAGTCGTCTTCATACCTAAAGCAGGAAAAGCCTCTCACTCGAGTGCGAAGGATTTTCGACCAATCAGCTTATCCTCATTCCTACTAAAGACCCTGGAGAGGATGATAGACATGTATCTTAGAACTAGCGTGGATTCAAGTTTGCTCTCGAAACGACAGCATGCATACTCGAAGGGCAGGTCTACTGAGACCGCATTGCATGAACTGGTCAGCTTTATTGAAAGCTCACTATCTGTCAAAGAATACACAATCGTGGCGTTTCTAGACATCGAAGGGGCGTTCAATAATGTCCATCCGAGCTCGATATTAAATGGACTGACAACTCTGAATGTTGATCCAGGTATACTTAGGCTGTTAGACGAACTTCTAATAAAGAGACGTATTTCAGCCACACTAGGGCAAGCAAACATACAAAGGTATGTGAACAGAGGCACTCCCCAAGGAGGAGTTCTATCACCTCTTCTTTGGAATGTTGCTATAAACAACCTTCTGGTTTCTCTAGAAAAAGAAAGGATAAAAGTGGTGGCATACGCAGACGATGTGGCGCTAGCAGTCAGGGGAAAATTCCCATCCACAATCAGAGATATTATACAGAGAGCTCTCCGGATAACTGAGAAATGGGCGAAAGATAATGGTCTTGGTGTAAATCCAGCAAAGACAGAAATAGTCATGTACTGCAGAGATCGCAAAACTCCCACGGTTAGGCCCATTTCCTTAGGGGGTACTGAAATTCCCTTTGGTGAGTGTGCAAAATACCTTGGGGTTATTTTGGACAGGAAGCTGAATTTTAGGCTTAATATTGAAGAGAGGGCGAGAAAAGCCACGGTAGCTTTGTACTCGTGCAAAAAGGCAATAGGGAAAAAGTGGGGACTAAGACCAAAAATTGTGCATTGGCTATACACGGCAGTGGTTAGACCTATAATGCTATATGGTGTTGTAGTCTGGTGGCCGGCACTTCAGAAACCGACTTGTTTAGATAAAGTTCAGCGTATGGCGAGCTTATGTATCTCAGGCGCATTTAGTAAGACAGGAACAGACTCCCTTAATGTCATGCTACATCTATTGCCTTTAGACATTTTGGCCAAACAGTCAGCTGCAACAACGGCTGTGCGGTTGCGCGAGCTATCGCTGTGGTCGGAAAAAATGTACGGTCATAGTTCGGTCCTCAAAGTAATGCCAGATGTGCCTAACGTAGTGGATTACACCCTGGCAAAACCACTTTTCGACAAAAAGTTTGAAACTCTAATTCCCAACAGTGAGGCGTGGTGTACACAGACCCCGGGGAATAAAAGATATATAGATTTCTATACTGATGGCTCCAAATTGAATGGACAAGTGGGGTTCGGAGTATATTCTAAAGATCTGGAAATTCGAATAGCGAAAAGATTACCTAATCACTGTAGTGTTTTTCAGGCTGAAATATTGGCAATAAGAGAGGTGGTGAATTGGCTGAGAAGTAATGTTCCAACAAATATTGGCATTAATATATACTCAGACAGTCAACCTGCAATAAAATCCTTGGACTCTGTGTTCCTTAACTCAAAAACGGCCATAGGCTGCCGCAAATCTCTCAACGAGATGGCTGAGCAGTACAATATTCACCTAATATGGGTGCCTGGCCATAGGAACATACCGGGGAACTGTGAAGCAGATGTGTTAGCAAGGCTAGGAACTACCTTACATATTCCAGGGGAACTAGAATCTGTTGGTATGCCTCTGGCCACCTGCAAGCTCTTACTGCGTGAGAAGGCTGTTATGATGGCCAATATTAGATGGGAAAATTGCAAGGGTTGTAACGACACCAAGCAAATATGGCCCCATTTAAACTTAAACCGCACACTAGATATGCTAGTGTTCTCAAGGCGTCAGATAGCACTCCTAATATCTGCTATAACGGGTCGCTGCCTGATAGGCGAATTTGCAAAAACTATAGGTGCGAAGTATAATGACTATTGTATAAGCTGTCATGACGTGGAGGAAAAGGAATCAATTAAACACCTCTTGTGTGAGTGTCCTGCTTTTTGTGTAAGGCGTAAGCGAATTTTAGGAGCATATACACAGTCTCACACAAGTTTACATACGATTAAAGAATTTGTATTTTATTGAAATAATAAAATATTATAAACTATGCATATACATGCTTTAATTTTTGTAAAATAATTTGAAAACATAGTATTTGTTAATTTTTAACAAATACTATGGTTTATAAAAAACAACAAGAAAGATGTTTGGTTAGTAGGTTAAAAACTCAGGGGTATGTAAACTTGTGTAAGACTGTGTAGCTTTAGATTACTGGCTGACCTGGAAAACGTTAACTTAAGCAGTTTGTTAATGTTTTTGGAGCAATCTGGTTGGTTCCACAAAAGTAAATAATAGAGAAGGTTCAGTGGTTAAGACTAGAAGTGCCCATATGTAATAGGTACTTTTAGTTAAATGTGGTATCACAATGGACTGAATAGTCTAAGTGAGCCTGAAATTTAATCGGGCTGCCACTTTAACCTAACCTAACCTAACCTAAACTAAGCGTCCTAGAGCGAAAAGGGCTTTAATTCGTGACCACCCCCAAAAAATCGAAAAATCCACCCAAATCCTAAAAAAATTGAAATTTTTATATGAAAAACTTCTTATGGTCATATCTCCTAAACTAAGCGTCCTAGAGCGAAAAGGGCTTTAATTCGTGACCACCCCCAAAAAATCGAAAAATCCACCCAAATCCTAAAAAAATTTAAATTTTTATATGAAAAACTTCTTTTGGCCATATCTCCTAAACTAAGCGTCCTAGAGCGAAAAGGGCTTTAATTCGTGACCACCCTCAAAAAATCGAAAAATCCACCCAAATCCTAAAAAAATTGAAATTTTTATATGAAAAACTTCTTTTGGCCATATCTCCTAAACTAAGCGTCCTAGAGCGAAAAGGACGATAATTCGTGACCACCCTCAAAAAATCGAAAACTTCACCCAAATCCTAAAAACATTGAAATTTTTATATGGAAAAATTCTTTTGGCCATATCTCCTAAACTAAGCGTCCTAGAGCGAAAAGGGCTTTAATTCGTGACCACCCTCAAAAAATCGAAAAATCCACCCAAATCCTAAAAAAATTGAAATTTTTATATGAAAAACTTCTTTTGGCCATATCTCCTAAACTAAGCGTCCTAGAGCGAAAAGGGCGATAATTCGTGACCACCCCCAAAAAATCGAAAAATCCACCCAAATCCTAAAAAAATTGAAATTTTTATATGAAAAACTTCTTTTGGCCATATCTCCTAAACTAAGCGTCCTAGAGCGAAAAGGACGATAATTCGTGACCACCCTCAAAAAATCGAAAAACCCACCCAAATCCTAAAAAAATTGAAATTTTTATATGAAAAACTTCTTTTGGCCATATCTCCTAAACTAAGCGTCCTAGAGCGAAAAGGACAATAATTCGTGACCACCCTCAAAAAATCGAAAAATCCACCCAAATCCTAAAAAAATTGAAATTTTTATATGAAAAACTTCTTTTGGCCATATCTCCTAAACTAAGCGTCCTAGAGCGAAAAGGACTTTATTTCGTGACCACCCCCAAAAAATCAAAAAATCCACCCAAATCCTAAAAAAATTGAAATTTTTATATGAAAAACTTCTTTTGGCCATATCTCCTAAACTAAGCGTCCTAGAGCGAAAAGGGCTTTAATTCGTGACCACCCTCAAAAAATCGAAAAATCCACCCAAATCCTCAAAAAATTGAAATTTTTATATGAAAAACTTCTTTTGGCCATATCTCCTAAACTAAGCGTCCTAGAGCGAAAAGGACGATAATTCGTGACCACCCCCAAAAAATCGAAAAATCCACCCAAATCCTAAAAAAATTGAAATTTTTATATGAAAAACTTCTTTTGGCCATATCTCCTAAACTAAGCGTCCTAGAGCGAAAAGGACGATAATTCGTGACCACCCTCAAAAAATCGAAAAATCCACCCAAATCCTAAAAAAATTGAAATTTTTATATGAAAAACTTCTTTTGGCCATATCTCCTAAACTAAGCGTCCTAGAGCGAAAAGGGCGATAATTCGTGACCACCCCCAAAAAATCGAAAAATCCACTCAAATCCTAAAAAAATTTAAATTTTTATATGAAAAACTTCTTTTGGCCATATCTCCTAAACTAAGCGTCCTAGAGCGAAAAGGGCTTTAATTCGTGACCACCCCCAAAAAATCGAAAAATCCACCCAAATCCTAAAAAAATTGAAATTTTTATATGAAAAACTTCTTTTGGCCATATCTCCTAAACTAAGCGTCCTAGAGCGAAAAGGGCGATAATTCGTGACCACCCCCAAAAAATCGAAAAATCCACTCGAATCCTAAAAAAATTTAAATTTTTATATGAAAAACTTCTTTTGGCCATATCTCCTAAACTAAGCGTCCTAGAGCGAAAAGGGCTTTAATTCGTGACCACCCCCAAAAAATCGAAAAATCCACCCAAATCCTAAAAAAATTGAAATTTTTATATGAAAAACTTCTTTTGGTCATATCTCCTAAACTAAGCGTCCTAGAGCGAAAAGGGCTTTAATTCGTGACCACCCCCAAAAAATCGAAAAATCCACCCAAATCCTAAAAAAATTGAAATTTTTATATGAAAAACTTCTTTTGGCCATATCTCCTAAACTAAGCGTCCTAGAGCGAAAAGGGCTTTAATTCGTGACCACCCTCAAAAAATCGAAAAATCCACCCAAATCCTAAAAAAATTGAAATTTTTATATGAAAAACTTCTTTTGGCCATATCTCCTAAACTAAGCGCCCTAGAGCGAAAAGGACGATAATTCGTGACCACCCTCAAAAAATCGAAAAATTCACCCAAATCCTAAAAAAATTTAAATTTTTATATGAAAAACTTCTTTTGGCCATATCTCCTAAACTAAGCGTCCTAGAGCCAAATGGGCTTTAATTCGTGACCACACTCAAAAAATCGAAAAATCCACCCAAATCCTAAAAAAATTGAAATTTTTATATGAAAAACTTCTTTTGGCCATGTCTCCTAAACTAAGCGTCCTAGAGCGAAAAGGGCTTTAATTCGTGACCACCCCCAAAAAATCGAAAAATCCACCCAAATCCTAAAAAAATTAAAATTTTTATATGAAAAACTTCTTTTGGCCATATCTCCTAAACTAAGCGTCCTAGAGCGAAAAGGGCTTTAATTCGTGACCACCCTCAAAAAATCGAAAAATCCACCCAAATCCTAAAAAAATTGAAATTTTTATATGAAAAACTTCTTTTGGCCATATCTCCTAAACTAAGCGTCCTAGAGCGAAAAGGACGATAATTCGTGACCACCCTCAAAAAATCGAAAAATTCACCCAAATCCTAAAAAAATTGAAATTTTTATATGGAAAAATTCTTTTGGCCATATCTCCTAAACTAAGCGTCCTAGAGCGAAAAGGGCTTTAATTCGTGACCACCCTCAAAAAATCGAAAAATCCACCCAAATCCTAAAAAAATTGAAATTTTTATATGAAAAACTTCTTTTGGCCATATCTCCTAAACTAAGCGTCCTAGAGCGAAAAGGGCGATAATTCGTGACCACCCCCAAAAAATCGAAAAATCCACCCAAATCCTAAAAAAATTGAAATTTTTATATGAAAAACTTCTTTTGGCCATATCTCCTAAACTAAGCGTCCTAGAGCGAAAAGGACGATAATTCGTGACCACCCTCAAAAAATCGAAAAACCCACCCAAATCCTAAAAAAATTGAAATTTTTATATGAAAAACTTCTTTTGGCCATATCTCCTAAACTAAGCGTCCTAGAGCGAAAAGGACGATAATTCGTGACCACCCTCAAAAAATCGAAAAATCCACCCAAATCCTAAAAAAATTGAAATTTTTATATGAAAAACTTCTTTTGGCCATATCTCCTAAACTAAGCGTCCTAGAGCGAAAAGGACAATAATTCGTGACCACCCTCAAAAAATCGAAAAATCCACCCAAATCCTAAAAAAATTGAAATTTTTATATGAAAAACTTCTTTTGGCCATATCTCCTAAACTAAGCGTCCTAGAGCGAAAAGGACTTTATTTCGTGACCACCCCCCAAAAATCAAAAAATCCACCCAAATCCTAAAAAAATTGAAATTTTTATATGAAAAACTTCTTTTGGCCATATCTCCTAAACTAAGCGTCCTAGAGCGAAAAGGACGATAATTCGTGACCACCCCCCAAAAAATCGAAAAATCCACCCAAATCCTAAAAAAATTGAAATTTTTATATGAAAAACTTCTTTTGGCCATATCTCCTAAACTAAGCGTCCTAGAGCGAAAAGGACGATAATTCGTGACCACCCTCAAAAAATCGAAAAATCCACCCAAATCCTAAAAAAATTGAAATTTTTATATGAAAAACTTCTTTTGGCCATATCTCCTAAACTAAGCGTCCTAGAGCGAAAAGGGCGATAATTCGTGACCACCCCCAAAAAATCGAAAAATCCACTCAAATCCTAAAAAAATTAAAATTTTTATATGAAAAACTTCTTTTGGCCATATCTCCTAAACTAAGCGTCCTAGAGCGAAAAGGGCTTTAATTCGTGACCACCCCCAAAAAATCGAAAAATCCACCCAAATCCTAAAAAAATTGAAATTTTTATATGAAAAACTTCTTTTGGCCATATCTCCTAAACTAAGCGTCCTAGAGCGAAAAGGGCGATAATTCGTGACCACCCCCAAAAAATCGAAAAATCCACTCAAATCCTAAAAAAATTTAAATTTTTATATGAAAAACTTCTTTTGGCCATATCTCCTAAACTAAGCGACCTAGAGCGAAAAGGGCTTTAATTCGTGACCACCCTCAAAAAATCGAAAAATCCACCCAAATCCTAAAAAAATTGAAATTTTTATATGAAAAACTTCTTTTGGCCATATCTCCTAAACTAAGCGCCCTAGAGCGAAAAGGACGATAATTCGTGACCACCCTCAAAAAATCGAAAAATTCACCCAAATCCTAAAAAAATTTAAATTTTTATATGAAAAACTTCTTTTGGCCATATCTCCTAAACTAAGCGTCCTAGAGCGAAAAGGGCGATAATTCGTGACCACCCCAAAAAAATCGAAAAATCCTCCCAAATCCTAAAAAAATTGAAATTTTTATATGAAAAACTTCTTTTGGCCATATCTCCTAAACTAAGCGTCCTAGAGCGAAAAGGACGATAATTCGTGACCACCCTCAAAAAATCGAAAAACCCACCCAAATCCTAAAAAAATTGAAATTTTTATATGAAAAACTTCTTTTGGCCATATCTCCTAAACTAAGCGTCCTAGAGCGAAAAGGACTTTATTTCGTGACCACCCCCAAAAAATCAAAAAATCCACCCAAATCCTAAAAAAATTGAAATTTTTATATGAAAAACTTCTTTTGGCCATATCTCCTAAACTAAGCGTCCTAGAGCGAAAAGGGCTTTAATTCGTGACCACCCTCAAAAAATCGAAAAATCCACCCAAATCCTCAAAAAATTGAAATTTTTATATGAAAAACTTCTTTTGGCCATATCTCCTAAACTAAGCGTCCTAGAGCGAAAAGGACGATAATTCGTGACCACCCCCAAAAAATCGAAAAATCCACCCAAATCCTAAAAAAATTGAAATTTTTATATGAAAAACTTCTTTTGGCCATATCTCCTAAACTAAGCGTCCTAGAGCGAAAAGGACGATAATTCGTGACCACCCTCAAAAAATCGAAAAATCCACCCAAATCCTAAAAAAATTGAAATTTTTATATGAAAAACTTCTTTTGGCCATATCTCCTAAACTAAGCGTCCTAGAGCGAAAAGGGCGATAATTCGTGACCACCCCCAAAAAATCGAAAAATCCACTCAAATCCTAAAAAAATTGAAATTTTTATATGAAAAACTTCTTTTGGCCATATCTCCTAAACTAAGCGCCCTAGAGCGAAAAGGGCTTTAATTCGTGACCACCCCCAAAAAATCGAAAAATCCACCCAAATCCTAAAAAAATTGAAATTTTTATATGAAAAACTTCTTTTGGCCATATCTCCTAAACTAAGCGTCCTAGAGCGAAAAGGGCGATAATTCGTGACCACCCCCAAAAAATCGAAAAATCCACCCAAATCCTAAAAAAATTGAAATTTTTATATGAAAAACTTCTTTTGGTCATATCTCCTAAACTAAGCGTCCTAGAGCGAAAAGGGCTTTAATTCGTGACCACCCCCAAAAAATCGAAAAATCCACCCAAATCCTAAAAAAATTGAAATTTTTATATGAAAAACTTCTTTTGGCCATATCTCCTAAACTAAGCGTCCTAGAGCGAAAAGGGCTTTAATTCGTGACCACCCTCAAAAAATCGAAAAATCCACCCAAATCCTAAAAAAATTGAAATTTTTATATGAAAAACTTCTTTTGGCCATATCTCCTAAACTAAGCGCCCTAGAGCGAAAAGGACGATAATTCGTGACCACCCTCAAAAAATCGAAAAATTCACCCAAATCCTAAAAAAATTTAAATTTTTATATGAAAAACTTCTTTTGGCCATATCTCCTAAACTAAGCGTCCTAGAGCGAAAAGGGCTTTAATTCGTGACCACCCTCAAAAAATCGAAAAATCCACCCAAATCCTAAAAAAATTGAAATTTTTATATGAAAAACTTCTTTTGGCCATATCTCCTAAACTAAGCGTCCTAGAGCGAAAAGGGCGATAATTCGTGACCACCCCCAAAAAATCGAAAAATCCTCCCAAATCCTAAAAAAATTGAAATTTTTATATGAAAAACTTCTTTTGGCCATATCTCCTAAACTAAGCGTCCTAGAGCGAAAAGGACGATAATTCGTGACCACCCTCAAAAAATCGAAAAACCCACCCAAATCCTAAAAAAATTGAAATTTTTATATGAAAAACTTCTTTTGGCCATATCTCCTAAACTAAGCGTCCTAGAGCGAAAAGGACGATAATTCGTGACCACCCTCAAAAAATCGAAAAATCCACCCAAATCCTAAAAAAATTGAAATTTTTATATGAAAAACTTCTTTTGGCCATATCTCCTAAACTAAGCGTCCTAGAGCGAAAAGGACGATAATTCGTGACCACCCTCAAAAAATCGAAAAATCCACCCAAATCCTAAAAAAATTGAAATTTTTATATGAAAAACTTCTTTTGGCCATATCTCCTAAACTAAGCGTCCTAGAGCGAAAAGGGCTTTATTTCGTGACCACCCCCAAAAAATCAAAAAATCCACCCAAATCCTAAAAAAATTGAAATTTTTATATGAAAAACTACTTTTGGCCATATCTCCTAAACTAAGCGTCCTAGAGCGAAAAGGGCTTTAATTCGTGACCACCCCCAAAAAATCGAAAAATCCACCCAATCCTAAAAAAATTTAAATTTTTATATGAAAAACTTCGCTTGGCCATATCTCCTAAACTAAGCGTCCTAGAGCGAAAAGGGCTTTAATTCGTGACCACACCCAAAAAATCGAAAAATCCACTCAAATCCTAAAAAAATTGAAATTTTTATATGAAAAACTTCTTTTGGCCATATCTCCTAAACTAAGCGTCCTAGAGCGAAAAGGGCTTTAATTCGTGACCACCCCCAAAAAATCGAAAAATCCACCCAAATCCTAAAAAAATTGAAATTTTTATATGAAAAGCTTCTTTTGGCCATATCTCCTAAACTAAGCGTCCTAGAGCGAAAAGGACGATAATTCGTGACCACCCTCAAAAAATCGAAAAATCCACTCAAATCCTAAAAAAAATTAAATTTTTATATGAAAAACTTCTTTTGGCTATATCTCCTAAACTAAGCGTCCTAGAGCGAAAAGGGCTTTAATTCGTGACCACCCCCAAAAAATCAAAAAATCCACCCAATCCTAAAAAAATTAAAATTTTTATATGAAAAACTTCGTTTGGCCATATCTCCTAAACTAAGCGTCCTAGAGCGAAAAGGGCTTTAATTCGTGACCACCCCCAAAAAATCGAAAAATCCACCCAAATCCTAAAAAAATTGAAATTTTTATAAGAAAAACTTCGTTTGGCCATATCTCCTAAACTAAGCGTCCTAGAGCGAAAAGGGCTTTAATTCGTGACCACCCCCAAAAAATCGAAAAATCCACCCAAATCCTAAAAAAATTGAAATTTTTATATGAAAAACTTCTTTTGGCCATATCTCCTAAACTAAGCGTCCTAGAGCGAAAAGGGCTTTAATTCGTGACCACCCCCAAAAAATCGAAAAATCCACCCAAATCCTAAAAAAATTTAAATTTTTATATGAAAAACTTCTTTTGGCCATATCTCCTAAACTAAGCGTCCTAGAGCGAAAAGGGCTTTAATTCGTGACCACCCTCAAAAAATCAAAAATCCACCCAAATCCTAAAAAAATGAAATTTTTATATGAAAAACTTCGTTTGGCCATATCTCCTAAACTAAGCGTCCTAGAGCGAAAAGGGCTTTAATTCGTGACCACCCTCAAAAAATCGAAAAATCCACCCAAATCCTCCAAAAATTGAAATTTTTATATGAAAAACTTCTTTTGGCCATATCTCCTAAACTAAGCGTCCTAGACCGAAAAGGACGATAATTCGTGACCACCCCCAAAAAATCGAAAAATCCACCCAAATCCTAAAAAAATTTAAATTTTTATATGAAAAACTTCTTTTGGCCATATCTCCTAAACTAAGCGTCCTAGAGCGAAAAGGACGATAATTCGTGACCACCCTCAAAAAATCGAAAAATCCACCCAAATCCTAAAAAAATTGAAATTTTTATATGAAAAACTTCTTTTGGCCATATCTCCTAAACTAAGCGTCCTAGAGCGAAAAGGGCGATAATTCGTGACCACCCCCAAAAAATCGAAAAATCCACTCAAATCCTAAAAAAATTGAAATTTTTATATGAAAAACTTCTTTTGGCCATATCTCCTAAACTAAGCGTCCTAGAGCGAAAAGGGCTTTAATTCGTGACCACCCCCAAAAAATCGAAAAATCCACCCAAATCCTAAAAAAATTGAAATTTTTATATGAAAAACTTCTTTTGGCCATATCTCCTAAACTAAGCGTCCTAGAGCGAAAAGGGCGATAATTCGTGACCACCCCCAAAAAATCGAAAAATCCACTCAAATCCTAAAAAAATTTAAATTTTTATATGAAAAACTTCTTTTGGCCATATCTCCTAAACTAAGCGTCCTAGAGCGAAAAGGGCTTTAATTCGTGACCACCCCCAAAAAATCGAAAAATCCACCAAATCCTAAAAAAATTGAAATTTTTATATGAAAAACTTCTTTTGGTCATATCTCCTAAACTAAGCGTCCTAGAGCGAAAAGGGCTTTAATTCGTGACCACCCCCAAAAAATCGAAAAATCCACCCAAATCCTAAAAAAATTGAAATTTTTATATGAAAAACTTCTTTTGGCCATATCTCCTAAACTAAGCGTCCTAGAGCGAAAAGGGCTTTAATTCGTGACCACCCTCAAAAAATCGAAAAATCCACCCAAATCCTAAAAAAATTGAAATTTTTATATGAAAAACTTCGTTTGGCCATATCTCCTAAACTAAGCGTCCTAGAGCGAAAGGGGCTTTAATTCGTGACCACCCCCAAAAAATCGAAAAATCCACCCAAATCCTAAAAAAATTGAAATTTTTATAAGAAAAACTTCGTTTGGCCATATCTCCTAAACTAAGCGTCCTAGAGCGAAAAGGGCTTTAATTCGTGACCACCCCCAAAAAATCGAAAAATCCACCCAAATCCTAAAAAAAATTGAAATTTTTATATGAAAAACTTCTTTTGGCCATATCTCCTAAACTAAGCGTCCTAGAGCGAAAAGGGCTTTAATTCGTGACCACCCCCAAAAAATCGAAAAATCCACCCAAATCCTAAAAAAATTTAAATTTTTATATGAAAAACTTCTTTTGGCCATATCTCCTAAACTAAGCGTCCTAGAGCGAAAAGGGCTTTAATTCGTGACCACCCTCAAAAAATCAAAAATCCACCCAAATCCTAAAAAAATGAAATTTTTATATGAAAAACTTCGTTTGGCCATATCTCCTAAACTAAGCGTCCTAGAGCGAAAAGGGCTTTAATTCGTGACCACCCTCAAAAAATCGAAAAATCCACCCAAATCCTCCAAAAATTGAAATTTTTATATGAAAAACTTCTTTTGGCCATATCTCCTAAACTAAGCGTCCTAGAGCGAAAAGGACGATAATTCTTGACCACCCTCAAAAAATCGAAAAATCCACCCAAATCCTAAAAAAATTGAAATTTTTATATGAAAAACTTCTTTTGGCCATATCTCCTAAACTAAGCGTCCTAGAGCGAAAAGGGCGATAATTCGTGACCACCCCCAAAAAATCGAAAAATCCACTCAAATCCTAAAAAAATTGAAATTTTTATATGAAAAACTTCTTTTGGCCATATCTCCTAAACTAAGCGTCCTAGAGCGAAAAGGGCTTTAATTCGTGACCACCCCCAAAAAATCGAAAAATCCACCCAAATCCTAAAAAAATTGAAATTTTTATATGAAAAACTTCTTTTGGCCATATCTCCTAAACTAAGCGTCCTAGAGCGAAAAGGGCGATAATTCGTGACCACCCCCAAAAAATCGAAAAATCCACTCAAATCCTAAAAAAATTTAAATTTTTATATGAAAAACTTCTTTTGGCCATATCTCCTAAACTAAGCGTCCTAGAGCGAAAAGGGCTTTAATTCGTGACCACCCCCAAAAAATCGCAAAATCCACCCAAATCCTAAAAAAATTGAAATTTTTATATGAAAAACTTCTTTTGGTCATATCTCCTAAACTAAGCGTCCTAGAGCGAAAAGGGCTTTAATTCGTGACCACCCCCAAAAAATCGAAAAATCCACCCAAATCCTAAAAAAATTGAAATTTTTATATGAAAAACTTCTTTTGGCCATATCTCCTAAACTAAGCGTCCTAGAGCGAAAAGGGCTTTAATTCGTGACCACCCTCAAAAAATCGAAAAATCCACCCAAATCCTAAAAAAATTGAAATTTTTATATGAAAAACTTCTTTTGGCCATATCTCCTAAACTAAGCGCCCTAGAGCGAAAAGGACGATAATTCGTGACCACCCTCAAAAAATCGAAAAATTCACCCAAATCCTAAAAAAATTTAAATTTTTATATGAAAAACTTCTTTTGGCCATATCTCCTAAACTAAGCGTCCTAGAGCCAAATGGGCTTTAATTCGTGACCACCCTCAAAAAATCGAAAAATCCACCCAAATCCTAAAAAAATTGAAATTTTTATATGAAAAACTTCTTTTGGCCATATCTCCTAAACTAAGCGTCCTAGAGCGAAAAGGGCGATAATTCGTGACCACCCCCAAATAATCGAAAAATCCTCCCAAATCCTAAAAAAATTGAAATTTTTATATGAAAAACTTCTTTTGGCCATATCTCCTAAACTAAGCGTCCTAGAGCGAAAAGGACGATAATTCGTGACCACCCTCAAAAAATCGAAAAATCCACTCAAATCCTAAAAAAATTGAAATTTTTATATGAAAAACTTCTTTTGGCCATATCTCCTAAACTAAGCGTCCTAGAGCGAAAAGGGCTTTAATTCGTGACCACCCCCAAAAAATCGAAAAATCCACCCAAATCCTAAAAAAATTTAAATTTTTATATGAAAAACTTCTTTTGGCCATATCTCCTAAACTAAGCGTCCTAGAGCGAAAAGGGCGATAATTCGTGACCACCCCCAAAAAATCGAAAAATCCACCCAAATCCTAAAAAAATTGAAATTTTTATATGAAAAACTTCTTTTGGCCATATCTCCTAAACTAAGCGTCCTAGAGCGAAAAGGACGATAATTCGTGACCACCCTCAAAAAATCGAAAAACCCACCCAAATCCTAAAAAAATTGAAATTTTTATATGAAAAACTTCTTTTGGCCATATCTCCTAAACTAAGCGTCCTAGAGCGAAAAGGACGATAATTCGTGACCACCCTCAAAAAATCGAAAAATCCACCAAATCCTAAAAAAATTGAAATTTTTATATGAAAAACTTCTTTTGGCCATATCTCCTAAACTAAGCGTCCTAGAGCGAAAAGGACGATAATTCGTGACCACCCTCAAAAAATCGAAAAATCCACCCAAATCCTAAAAAAATTGAAATTTTTATATGAAAAACTTCTTTTGGCCATATCTCCTAAACTAAGCGTCCTAGAGCGAAAAGGGCTTTATTTCGTGACCACCCCCAAAAAAATCAAAAAATCCACCCAAATCCTAAAAAAATTGAAATTTTTATATGAAAAACTTCTTTTGGCCATATCTCCTAAACTAAGCGTCCTAGAGCGAAAAGGGCTTTAATTCGTGACCACCCCCAAAAAATCGAAAAATCCACCCAATCCTAAAAAAATTGAAATTTTTATATGAAAAACTTCGTTTGGCCATATCTCCTAAACTAAGCGTCCTAGAGCGAAAAGGGCTTTAATTCGTGACCACCCCCAAAAAATCGAAAAATCCACCCAAATCCTAAAAAAATTGAAATTTTTATATGAAAAACTTCTTTTGGCCATATCTCCTAAACTAAGCGTCCTAGAGCGAAAAGGGCTTTAATTCGTGACCACCCCCAAAAAATCGAAAAATCCACCCAAATCCTAAAAAAATTGAAATTTTTATATGAAAAGCTTCTTTTGGCCATATCTCCTAAACTAAGCGTCCTAGAGCGAAAAGGACGATAATTCGTGACCACCCTCAAAAAATCGAAAAATCCACTCAAATCCTAAAAAAATTTAAATTTTTATAAGAAAAACTTCTTTTGGCCATATCTCCTAAACTAAGCGTCCTAGAGCGAAAAGGACGATAATTCGTGACCACCCTCAAAAAATCGAAAAATCCACCCAAATCCTAAAAAAATTGAAATTTTTATATGAAAAACTTCTTTTGGCCATATCTCCTAAACTAAGCGTCCTAGAGCGAAAAGGACGATAATTCGTGACCACCCCCAAAAAATCGAAAAATCCACCCAAATCCTAACAAAATTGAAATTTTTATAAGAAAAACTTCGTTTGGCCATATCTCCTAAACTAAGCGTCCTAGAGCGAAAAGGGCTTTAATTCGTGACCACCCCCAAAAAATCGAAAAATCCACCCAAATCCTAAAAAAAATTGAAATTTTTATATGAAAAACTTCTTTTGGCCATATCTCCTAAACTAAGCATCCTAGAGCGAAAAGGGCTTTAATTCGTGACCACCCTCAAAAAATCGAAAAATCCACCCAAATCCTCCAAAAATTGAAATTTTTATATGAAAAACTTCCTTTGGCCATATCTCCTAAACTAAGCGTCCTAGACCGAAAAGGACGATAATTCGTGACCACCCCCAAAAAATCGAAAAATCCACCCAAATCCTAAAAAAATTTAAATTTTTATATGAAAAACTTCTTTTGGCCATATCTCCTAAACTAAGCGTCCTAGAGCGAAAAGGACGATAATTCGTGACCACCCTCAAAAAATCGAAAAATCCACCCAAATCCTAAAAAAATTGAAATTTTTATATGAAAAACTTCTTTTGGCCATATCTCCTAAACTAAGCGTCCTAGAGCGAAAAGGGCGATAATTCGTGACCACCCCCAAAAAATCGAAAAATCCACTCAAATCCTAAAAAAATTGAAATTTTTATATGAAAAACTTCTTTTGGCCATATCTCCTAAACTAAGCGTCCTAGAGCGAAAAGGGCTTTAATTCGTGACCACCCCCAAAAAATCGAAAAATCCACCCAAATCCTAAAAAAATTGAAATTTTTATATGAAAAACTTCTTTTGGCCATATCTCCTAAACTAAGCGTCCTAGAGCGAAAAGGGCGATAATTCGTGACCACCCCCAAAAAATCGAAAAATCCACTCAAATCCTAAAAAAATTGAAATTTTTATATGAAAAACTTCTTTTGGCCATATCTCCTAAACTAAGCGTCCTAGAGCGAAAAGGGCTTTAATTCGTGACCACCCCCAAAAAATCGAAAAATCCACCAAATCCTAAAAAAATTGAAATTTTTATATGAAAAACTTCTTTTGGTCATATCTCCTAAACTAAGCGTCCTAGAGCGAAAAGGGCTTTAATTCGTGACCACCCCCAAAAAATCGAAAAATCCACCCAAATCCTAAAAAAATTGAAATTTTTATATGAAAAACTTCTTTTGGCCATATCTCCTAAACTAAGCGTCCTAGAGCGAAAAGGGCTTTAATTCGTGACCACCCTCAAAAAATCGAAAAATCCACCCAAATCCTAAAAAAATTGAAATTTTTATATGAAAAACTTCGTTTGGCCATATCTCCTAAACTAAGCGTCCTAGAGCGAAAGGGGCTTTAATTCGTGACCACCCCCAAAAAATCGAAAAATCCACCCAAATCCTAAAAAAATTGAAATTTTTATAAGAAAAACTTCTTTTGGCCATATCTCCTAAACTAAGCGTCCTAGAGCGAAAAGGGCTTTAATTCGTGACCACCCTCAAAAAATCAAAAATCCACCCAAATCCTAAAAAAATGAAATTTTTATATGAAAAACTTCGTTTGGCCATATCTCCTAAACTAAGCGTCCTAGAGCGAAAAGGGCTTTAATTCGTGACCACCCTCAAAAAATCGAAAAATCCACCCAAATCCTCCAAAAATTGAAATTTTTATATGAAAAACTTCTTTTGGCCATATCTCCTAAACTAAGCGTCCTAGACCGAAAAGGACGATAATTCGTGACCACCCCCAAAAAATCGAAAAATCCACCCAAATCCTAAAAAAATTGAAATTTTTATATGAAAAACTTCTTTTGGCCATATCTCCTAAACTAAGCGTCCTAGAGCGAAAAGGACGATAATTCTTGACCACCCTCAAAAAATCGAAAAATCCACCCAAATCCTAAAAAAATTGAAATTTTTATATGAAAAACTTCTTTTGGCCATATCTCCTAAACTAAGCGTCCTAGAGCGAAAAGGGCGATAATTCGTGACCACCCCCAAAAAATCGAAAAATCCACTCAAATCCTAAAAAAATTGAAATTTTTATATGAAAAACTTCTTTTGGCCATATCTCCTAAACTAAGCGTCCTAGAGCGAAAAGGGCTTTAATTCGTGACCACCCCCAAAAAATCGAAAAATCCACCCAAATCCTAAAAAAATTGAAATTTTTATATGAAAAACTTCTTTTGGCCATATCTCCTAAACTAAGCGTCCTAGAGCGAAAAGGGCGATAATTCGTGACCACCCCCAAAAAATCGAAAAATCCACTCAAATCCTAAAAAAATTTAAATTTTTATATGAAAAACTTCTTTTGGCCATATCTCCTAAACTAAGCGTCCTAGAGCGAAAAGGGCTTTAATTCGTGACCACCCCCAAAAAATCGAAAAATCCACCAAATCCTAAAAAAATTGAAATTTTTATATGAAAAACTTCTTTTGGTCATATCTCCTAAACTAAGCGTCCTAGAGCGAAAAGGGCTTTAATTCGTGACCACCCCCAAAAAATCGAAAAATCCACCCAAATCCTAAAAAAATTGAAATTTTTATATGAAAAACTTCTTTTGGCCATATCTCCTAAACTAAGCGTCCTAGAGCGAAAAGGGCTTTAATTCGTGACCACCCTCAAAAAATCGAAAAATCCACACAAATCCTAAAAAAATTGAAATTTTTATATGAAAAACTTCGTTTGGCCATATCTCCTAAACTAAGCGTCCTAGAGCGAAAAGGGCTTTAATTCGTGACCACCCCCAAAAAATCGAAAAATCCACCCAAATCCTAAAAAAAATTGAAATTTTTATATGAAAAACTTCTTTTGGCCATATCTCCTAAACTAAGCGTCCTAGAGCGAAAAGGGCTTTAATTCGTGACCACCCCCAAAAAATCGAAAAATCCACCCAAATCCTAAAAAAATTGAAATTTTTATATGAAAAACTTCTTTTGGCCATATCTCCTAAACTAAGCGTCCTAGAGCGAAAAGGGCTTTAATTCGTGACCACCCTCAAAAAATCAAAAATCCACCCAAATCCTAAAAAAATGAAATTTTTATATGAAAAACTTCGTTTGGCCATATCTCCTAAACTAAGCGTCCTAGAGCGAAAAGGACTTTAATTCGTGACCACCCTCAAAAAATCGAAAAATCCACCCAAATCCTCCAAAAATTGAAATTTTTATATGAAAAACTTCTTTTGGCCATATCTCCTAAACTAAGCGTCCTAGACCGAAAAGGACGATAATTCGTGACCACCCCCAAAAAATCGAAAAATCCACCCAAATCCTAAAAAAATTGAAATTTTTATATGAAAAACTTCTTTTGGCCATATCTCCTAAACTAAGCGTCCTAGAGCGAAAAGGACGATAATTCTTGACCACCCTCAAAAAATCGAAAAATCCACCCAAATCCTAAAAAAATTGAAATTTTTATATGAAAAACTTCTTTTGGCCATATCTCCTAAACTAAGCGTCCTAGAGCGAAAAGGGCGATAATTCGTGACCACCCCCAAAAAATCGAAAAATCCACTCAAATCCTAAAAAAATTGAAATTTTTATATGAAAAACTTCTTTTGGCCATATCTCCTAAACTAAGCGTCCTAGAGCGAAAAGGGCTTTAATTCGTGACCACCCCCAAAAAATCGAAAAATCCACCCAAATCCTAAAAAAATTGAAATTTTTATATGAAAAACTTCTTTTGGCCATATCTCCTAAACTAAGCGTCCTAGAGCGAAAAGGGCGATAATTCGTGACCACCCCCAAAAAATCGAAAAATCCACTCAAATCCTAAAAAAATTTAAATTTTTATATGAAAAACTTCTTTTGGCCATATCTCCTAAACTAAGCGTCCTAGAGCGAAAAGGGCTTTAATTCGTGACCACCCCCAAAAAATCGCAAAATCCACCCAAATCCTAAAAAAATTGAAATTTTTATATGAAAAACTTCTTTTGGTCATATCTCCTAAACTAAGCGTCCTAGAGCGAAAAGGGCTTTAATTCGTGACCACCCCCAAAAAATCGAAAAATCCACCCAAATCCTAAAAAAATTTAAATTTTTATATGAAAAACTTCTTTTGGCCATATCTCCTAAACTAAGCGTCCTAGAGCGAAAAGGGCTTTAATTCGTGACCACCCTCAAAAAATCGAAAAATCCACCCAAATCCTAAAAAAATTGAAATTTTTATATGAAAAACTTCTTTTGGCCATATCTCCTAAACTAAGCGCCCTAGAGCGAAAAGGACGATAATTCGTGACCACCCTCAAAAAATCGAAAAATTCACCCAAATCCTAAAAAAATTTAAATTTTTATATGAAAAACTTCTTTTGGCCATATCTCCTAAACTAAGCGTCCTAGAGCCAAATGGGCTTTAATTCGTGACCACCCTCAAAAAATCGAAAAATCCACCCAAATCCTAAAGAAATTGAAATTTTTATATGAAAAACTTCTTTTGGCCATATCTCCTAAACTAAGCGTCCTAGAGCGAAAAGGGCGATAATTCGTGACCACCCCCAAATAATCGAAAAATCCTCCCAAATCCTAAAAAAATTGAAATTTTTATATGAAAAACTTCTTTTGGCCATATCTCCTAAACTAAGCGTCCTAGAGCGAAAAGGACGATAATTCGTGACCACCCTCAAAAAATCGAAAAACCCACCCAAATCCTAAAAAAATTGAAATTTTTATATGAAAAACTTCTTTTGGCCATATCTCCTAAACTAAGCGTCCTAGAGCGAAAAGGACTTTATTTCGTGACCACCCCCAAAAAATCAAAAAATCCACCCAAATCCTAAAAAAATTGAAATTTTTATATGAAAAACTTCTTTTGGCCATATCTCCTAAACTAAGCGTCCTAGAGCGAAAAGGGCTTTAATTCGTGACCACCCTCAAAAAATCGAAAAATCCACCCAAATCCTCAAAAAATTGAAATTTTTATATGAAAAACTTCTTTTGGCCATATCTCCTAAACTAAGCGTCCTAGAGCGAAAAGGACGATAATTCGTGACCACCCCCAAAAAATCGAAAAATCCACCCAAATCCTAAAAAAATTGAAATTTTTATATGAAAAACTTCTTTTGGCCATATCTCCTAAACTAAGCGTCCTAGAGCGAAAAGGACGATAATTCGTGACCACCCCCAAAAAATCGAAAAATCCACCCAAATCCTAAAAAAATTGAAATTTTTATATGAAAAACTTCTTTTGGCCATATCTCCTAAACTAAGCGTCCTAGAGCGAAAAGGACGATAATTCGTGACCACCCTCAAAAAATCGAAAAATCCACTCAAATCCTAAAAAAATTGAAATTTTTATATGAAAAACTTCTTTTGGCCATATCTCCTAAACTAAGCGTCCTAGAGCGAAAAGGGCTTTAATTCGTGACCACCCCCAAAAAATCGAAAAATCCACCCAAATCCTAAAAAAATTTAAATTTTTATATGAAAAACTTCTTTTGGCCATATCTCCTAAACTAAGCGTCCTAGAGCGAAAAGGGCGATAATTCGTGACCACCCCCAAAAAATCGAAAAATCCACCCAAATCCTAAAAAAATTGAAATTTTTATATCAAAAACTTCTTTTGGCCATATCTCCTAAACTAAGCGTCCTAGAGCGAAAAGGACGATAATTCGTGACCACCCTCAAAAAATCGAAAAACCCACCCAAATCCTAAAAAATTGAAATTTTTATATGAAAAACTTCTTTTGGCCATATCTCCTAAACTAAGCGTCCTAGAGCGAAAAGGACGATAATTCGTGACCACCCTCAAAAAATCGAAAAATCCACCAAATCCTAAAAAAATTGAAATTTTTATATGAAAAACTTCTTTTGGCCATATCTCCTAAACTAAGCGTCCTAGAGCGAAAAGGACGATAATTCGTGACCACCCTCAAAAAATCGAAAAATCCACCCAAATCCTAAAAAAATTGAAATTTTTATATGAAAAACTTCTTTTGGCCATATCTCCTAAACTAAGCGTCCTAGAGCGAAAAGGGCTTTATTTCGTGACCACCCCCAAAAAAATCAAAAAATCCACCCAAATCCTAAAAAAATTGAAATTTTTATATGAAAAACTTCTTTTGGCCATATCTCCTAAACTAAGCGTCCTAGAGCGAAAAGGGCTTTAATTCGTGACCACCCCCAAAAAATCGTAAAATCCACCCAATCCTAAAAAAACTGAAATTTTTATATGAAAAACTTCGTTTGGCCATATCTCCTAAACTAAGCGTCCTAGAGCGAAAAGGGCTTTAATTCGTGACCACCCCCAAAAAATCGAAAAATCCACCCAAATCCTAAAAAAATTGAAATTTTTATATGAAAAACTTCTTTTGGCCATATCTCCTAAACTAAGCGTCCTAGAGCGAAAAGGGCTTTAATTCGTGACCACCCCCAAAAAATCGAAAAATCCACCCAAATCCTAAAAAAATTGAAATTTTTATATGAAAAACTTCTTTTGGCCATATCTCCTAAACTAAGCGTCCTAGAGCGAAAAGGACGATAATTCGTGACCACCCTCAAAAAATCGAAAAATCCACTCAAATCCTAAAAAAATTTAAATTTTTATAAGAAAAACTTCTTTTGGCCATATCTCCTAAACTAAGCGTCCTAGAGCGAAAAGGACGATAATTCGTGACCACCCTCAAAAAATCGAAAAATCCACCCAAATCCTAAAAAAATTGAAATTTTTATATGAAAAACTTCTTTTGGCCATATCTCCTAAACTAAGCGTCCTAGAGCGAAAAGGACGATAATTCGTGACCACCCTCAAAAAATCGAAAAATCCACCCAAATCCTAAAAAAATTGAAATTTTTATATGAAAAACTTCTTTTGGCCATATCTCCTAAACTAAGCGTCCTAGAGCGAAAAGGGCTTTATTTCGTGACCACCCCCAAAAAAATCAAAAAATCCACCCAAATCCTAAAAAAATTGAAATTTTTATATGAAAAACTTCTTTTGGCCATATCTCCTAAACTAAGCGTCCTAGAGCGAAAAGGGCTTTAATTCGTGACCACCCCCAAAAAATCGAAAAATCCACCCAATCCTAAAAAAATTGAAATTTTTATATGAAAAACTTCGTTTGGCCATATCTCCTAAACTAAGCGTCCTAGAGCGAAAAGGGCTTTAATTCGTGACCACCCCCAAAAAATCGAAAAATCCACCCAAATCCTAAAAAAATTGAAATTTTTATATGAAAAACTTCTTTTGGCCATATCTCCTAAACTAAGCGTCCTAGAGCGAAAAGGGCTTTAATTCGTGACCACCCCCAAAAAATCGAAAAATCCACCCAAATCCTAAAAAAATTGAAATTTTTATATGAAAAGCTTCTTTTGGCCATATCTCCTAAACTAAGCGTCCTAGAGCGAAAAGGACGATAATTCGTGACCACCCTCAAAAAATCGAAAAATCCACTCAAATCCTAAAAAAATTTAAATTTTTATAAGAAAAACTTCTTTTGGCCATATCTCCTAAACTAAGCGTCCTAGAGCGAAAAGGACGATAATTCGTGACCACCCTCAAAAAATCGAAAAATCCACCCAAATCCTAAAAAAATTGAAATTTTTATATGAAAAACTTCTTTTGGCCATATCTCCTAAACTAAGCGTCCTAGAGCGAAAAGGACGATAATTCGTGACCACCCTCAAAAAATCGAAAAATCCACCCAAATCCTAAAAAAATTGAAATTTTTATATGAAAAACTTCTTTTGGCCATATCTCCTAAACTAAGCGTCCTAGAGCGAAAAGGGCTTTATTTCGTGACCACCCCCAAAAAAATCAAAAAATCCACCCAAATCCTAAAAAAATTGAAATTTTTATATGAAAAACTTCTTTTGGCCATATCTCCTAAACTAAGCGTCCTAGAGCGAAAAGGGCTTTAATTCGTGACCACCCCCAAAAAATCGAAAAATCCACCCAATCCTAAAAAAATTGAAATTTTTATATGAAAAACTTCGTTTGGCCATATCTCCTAAACTAAGCGTCCTAGAGCGAAAAGGGCTTTAATTCGTGACCACCCCCAAAAAATCGAAAAATCCACCCAAATCCTAAAAAAATTGAAATTTTTATATGAAAAACTTCTTTTGGCCATATCTCCTAAACTAAGCGTCCTAGAGCGAAAAGGGCTTTAATTCGTGACCACCCCCAAAAAATCGAAAAATCCACCCAAATCCTAAAAAAATTGAAATTTTTATATGAAAAGCTTCTTTTGGCCATATCTCCTAAACTAAGCGTCCTAGAGCGAAAAGGACGATAATTCGTGACCACCCTCAAAAAATCGAAAAATCCACTCAAATCCTAAAAAAATTTAAATTTTTATAAGAAAAACTTCGTTTGGCCATATCTCCTAAACTAAGCGTCCTAGAGCGAAAAGGGCTTTAATTCGTGACCACCCCCAAAAAATCGAAAAATCCACCCAAATCCTAAAAAAATTGAAATTTTTATATGAAAAACTTCTTTTGGCCATATCTCCTAAACTAAGCGTCCTAGAGCGAAAAGGGCTTTAATTCGTGACCACCCCCAAAAAATCGAAAAATCCACCCAAATCCTAAAAAAATTTAAATTTTTATATGAAAAACTTCTTTTGGCCATATCTCCTAAACTAAGCGTCCTAGAGCGAAAAGGGCTTTAATTCGTGACCACCCTCAAAAAATCGGAAAATCCACCCAAATCCTAAAAAATTGAAATTTTTATATGAAAAACTTCGTTTGGCCATATCTCCTAAACTAAGCGTCCTAGAGCGAAAAGGGCTTTAATTCGTGACCACCCTCAAAAAATCGAAAAATCCACCCAAATCCTCAAAAAATTGAAATTTTTATATGAAAAACTTCTTTTGGCCATATCTCCTAAACTAAGCGTCCTAGAGCGAAAAGGACGATAATTCGTGACCACCCCCAAAAAATCGAAAAATCCACCCAAATCCTAAAAAAAATTGAAATTTTTATATGAAAAACTTATTTTGGCCATATCTCCTAAACTAAGCGTCCTAGAGCGAAAAGGACGATAATTCGTGACCACCCTCAAAAAATCGAAAAATCCACCCAAATCCTAAAAAAATTGAAATTTTTATATGAAAAACTTCTTTTGGCCATATCTCCTAAACTAAGCGTCCTAGAGCGAAAAGGGCGATAATTCGTGACCACCCCCAAAAAATCGAAAAATCCACTCAAATCCTAAAAAAATTGAAGTTTTTATATGAAAAACTACTTTTGGCCATATCTCCTAAACTAAGCGTCCTAGAGCGAAAAGGGCTTTAATTCGTGACCACCCTCAAAAAATCGAAAAATCCACCCAAATCCTAAAAAAATTGAAATTTTTATATGAAAAACTTCTTTTGGCCATATCTCCTAAACTAAGCGTCCTAGAGCGAAAAGGGCGATAATTCGTGACCACCCCCAAAAAATCGAAAAATCCACCCAAATCCTAAAAACATTGAAATTTTTATATGATAAACTTCTTTTGGCCATATCTCCTAAACTAAGCGTCCTAGAGCGAAAAGGGCTTTAATTCGTGACCACCCTCAAAAAATCGAAAAATCCACCCAAATCCTCAAAAAATTGAAATTTTTATATGAAAAACTTCTTTTGGCCATATCTCCTAAACTAAGCGTCCTAGAGCGAAAAGGACGATAATTCGTGACCACCCCCAAAAAATCGAAAAATCCACCCAAATCCTAAAAAAATTGAAATTTTTATATGAAAAACTTCTTTTGGCCATATCTCCTAAACTAAGCGTCCTAGAGCGAAAAGGACGATAATTCGTGACCACCCTCAAAAAATCGAAAAATCCACCCAAATCCTAAAAAAATTGAAATTTTTATATGAAAAACTTCTTTTGGCCATATCTCCTAAACTAAGCGTCCTAGAGCGAAAAGGGCGATAATTCGTGACCACCCCCAAAAAATCGAAAAATCCACTCAAATCCTAAAAAAATTTAAATTTTTATATGAAAAACTTCTTTTGGCCATATCTCCTAAACTAAGCGTCCTAGAGCGAAAAGGGCTTTAATTCGTGACCACCCCCAAAAAATCGAAAAATCCACCCAAATCCTAAAAAAATTGAAATTTTTATATGAAAAACTTCTTTTGGTCATATCTCCTAAACTAAGCGTCCTAGAGCGAAAAGGGCTTTAATTCGTGACCACCCCCAAAAAATCGAAAAATCCACCCAAATTCTAAAAAAATTTAAATTTTTATATGAAAAACTTCTTTTGGCCATATCTCCTAAACTAAGCGTCCTAGAGCGAAAAGGGCTTTAATTCGTGACCACCCTCAAAAAATCGAAAAATCCACCCAAATCCTAAAAAAATTTAAATTTTTATATGAAAAACTTCTTTTGGCCATATCTCCTAAACTAAGCGTCCTAGAGCGAAAAGGACGATAATTCGTGACCACCCTCAAAAAATCGAAAAATTCACCCAAATCCTAAAAAAATTGAAATTTTTATATGAAAAACTTCTTTTGGCCATATCTCCTAAACTAAGCGTCCTAGAGCGAAAAGGGCTTTAATTCGTGACCACCCTCAAAAAATCGAAAAATCCACCCAAATCCTAAAAAAATTGAAATTTTTATATGAAAAACTTCTTTTGGCCATATCTCCTAAACTAAGCGTCCTAGAGCGAAAAGGGCGATAATTCGTGACCACCCCCAAAAAATCGAAAAATCCACCCAAATCCTAAAAAAAATGAAATTTTTATATGAAAAACTTCTTTTGGCCATATCTCCTAAACTAAGCGTCCTAGAGCGAAAAGGACGATAATTCGTGACCACCCTCAAAAAATCGAAAAACCCACCCAAATCCTAAAAAAATTGAAATTTTTATATGAAAAACTTCTTTTGGCCATATCTCCTAAACTAAGCGTCCTAGAGCGAAAAGGACGATAATTCGTGACCACCCTCCAAAAATCGAAAAATCCACCCAAATCCTAAAAAAATTGAAATTTTTATATGAAAAACTTCTTTTGGCCATATCTCCTAAACTAAGCGTCCTAGAGCGAAAAGGACGATAATTCGTGACCACCCTCAAAAAATCGAAAAATCCACCCAAATCCTAAAAAAATTTAAATTTTTATATGAAAAACTTCTTTTGGCCATATCTCCTAAACTAAGCGTCCTAGAGCGAAAAGGGCTTTAATTCGTGACCACCCCCAAAAAATCGAAAAATCCACCCAATCCTAAAAACATTGAAATTTTTATATGAAAAACTTCGTTTGGCCATATCTCCTAAACTAAGCGTCCTAGAGCGAAAAGGGCTTTAATTCGTGACCACCCCCAAAAAATCGAAAAATCCACCCAAATCCTAAAAAAATTGAAATGTTTATATGAAAAACTTCTTTTGGCCATATCTCCTAAACTAAGCGTCCTAGAGCGAAAAGGGCTTTAATTCGTGACCACCCCCAAAAAATCGAAAAATCCACCCAAATCCTAAAAAAATTGAAATTTTTATATGAAAAGCTTCTTTTGGCCATATCTCCTAAACTAAGCGTCCTAGAGCGAAAAGGACGATAATTCGTGACCACCCTCAAAAAATCGAAAAATCCACTCAAATCCTAAAAAAATTTAAATTTTTATATGAAAAACTTCTTTTGGCCATATCTCCTAAACTAAGCGTCCTAGAGCGAAAAGGGCTTTAATTCGTGACCACCCCCAAAAAATCAAAAAATCCACCCAATCCTAAAAAAATTGAAATTTTTATATGAAAAACTTCGTTTGGCCATATCTCCTAAACTAAGCGTCCTAGAGCGAAAAGGGCTTTAATTCGTGACCACCCCCAAAAAATCGAAAAATCCACCCAAATCCTAAAAAAATTGAAATTTTTATAAGAAAAACTTCGTTTGGCCATATCTCCTAAACTAAGCGTCCTAGAGCGAAAAGGGCTCTAATTCGTGACCACCCCCAAAAAATCGAAAAATCCACCCAAATCCTAAAAAAATTGAAATTTTTATATGAAAAACTTCTTTTGGCCATATCTCCTAAACTAAGCGTCCTAGAGCGAAAAGGGCTTTAATTCGTGACCACCCCCAAAAAATCGAAAAATCCACCCAAATCCTAAAAAAATTGAAATTTTTATATGAAAAACTTCTTTTGGCCATATCTCCTAAACTAAGCGTCCTAGAGCGAAAAGGGCTTTAATTCGTGACCACCCCCAAAAAATCGAAAAATCCACCCAAATCCTAAAAAAAATGAAATTTTTATATGAAAAACTTCTTTTGGCCATATCTCCTAAACTAAGCGTCCTAGAGCGAAAAGGGCGATAATTCGTGACCACCCCCAAAAAATTGAAAAATCCACTCAAATCCTAAAAAAATTTAAATTTTTATATGAAAAAATTCTTTTGGCCATATCTCCTAAACTAAGCGTCCTAGAGCGAAAAGGGCTTTAATTCGTGACCACCCCCAAAAAATCGAAAAATCCACCCAAATCCTAAAAAAATTGAAATTTTTATATGAAAAACTTCTTTTGGTCATATCTCCTAAACTAAGCGTCCTAGAGCGAAAAGGGCTTTAATTCGTGACCACCCCCAAAAAATTGAAAAATCCACCCAAATCCTAAAAAAATTTAAATTTTTATATGAAAAACTTCTTTTGGCCATATCTCCTAAACTAAGCGTCCTAGAGCGAAAAGGGCTTTAATTCGTGACCACCCTCAAAAAATCGAAAAATCCACCCAAATCCTAAAAAAATTGAAATTTTTATATGAAAAACTTCTTTTGGCCATATCTCCTAAACTAAGCGTCCTAGAGCGAAAAGGACGATAATTCGTGACCACCCTCAAAAAATCGAAAAATTCACCCAAATCCTAAAAAAATTTAAATTTTTATATGAAAAACTTCTTTTGGCCATATCTCCTAAACTAAGCGTCCTAGAGCGAAAAGGGCTTTAATTCGTGACCACCCTCAAAAATTCGAAAAATCCACCCAAATCCTAAAAAAATTGAAATTTTTATATGAAAAACTTCTTTTGGCCATATCTCCTAAACTAAGCGTCCTAGAGCGAAAAGGGCGATAATTCGTGACCACCCCCAAAAAATCGAAAAATCCACCCAAATCCTAAAAAAAATTGAAATTTTTATATGAAAAACTTCTTTTGGCCATATCTCCTAAACTAAGCGTCCTAGAGCGAAAAGGACGATAATTCGTGACCACCCTCAAAAAATCGAAAAACCCACCCAAATCCTAAAAAAATTGAAATTTTTATATGAAAAACTTCTTTTGGCCATATCTCCTAAACTAAGCGTCCTAGAGCGAAAAGGACGATAATTCGTGACCACCCTCAAAAAATCGAAAAATCCACCCAAATCCTAAAAAAATTGAAATTTTTATATGAAAAACTTCTTTTGGCCATATCTCCTAAACTAAGCGTCCTAGAGCGAAAAGGACGATAATTCGTGACCACCCTCAAAAAATCGAAAAATCCACCCAAATCCTAAAAAAATTGAAATTCTTATATGAAAAACTTCTTTTGGCCATATCTCCTAAACTAAGCGTCCTAGAGCGAAAAGGGCTTTATTTCGTGACCACTCCCAAAAAATCAAAAAATCCACCCAAATCCTAAAAAAATTGAAATTTTTATATGAAAAACTTCTTTTGGCCATATCTCCTAAACTAAGCGTCCTAGAGCGAAAAGGGCTTTAATTCGTGACCACCCCCAAAAAATCGAAAAATCCACCCAAATCCTAAAAAAATTGAAATTTTTATATGAAAAACTTCTTTTGGCCATATCTCCTAAACTAAGCGTCCTAGAGCGAAAAGGGCTTTAATTCGTGACCACCCCCAAAAAATCGAAAAATCCACCCAAATCATAAAAAAATTGAAATTTTTATATGAAAAGCTTCTTTTGGCCATATCTCCTAAACTAAGCGTCCTAGAGCGAAAAGGACGATAATTCGTGACCACCCTCAAAAAATCGAAAAATCCACTCAAATCCTAAAAAAATTTAAATTTTTATATGAAAAACTTCTTTTGGCCATATCTCCTAAACTAAGCGTCATAGAGCGAAAAGGGCTTTAATTCGTGACCACCCCCAAAAAATCAAAAAATCCACCCAATCCTAAAAAAATTGAAATTTTTATATGAAAAACTTCGTTTGGCCATATCTCCTAAACTAAGCGTCCTAGAGCGAAAAGGGCTTTAATTCGTGACCACCCCCAAAAAATCGAAAAATCCACCCAAATCCTAAAAAAATTGAAATTTTTATAAGAAAAACTTCGTTTGGCCATATCTCCTAAACTAAGCGTCCTAGAGCGAAAAGGGCTTTAATTCGTGACCACCCCCAAAAAATCGAAAAATCCACCCAAATCCTAAAAAAATTGAAATTTTTATATGAAAAACTTCTTTTGGCCATATCTCCTAAACTAAGCGTCCTAGAGCGAAAAGGGCTTTAATTCGTGACCACCCCCAAAAAATCGAAAAATCCACCCAAATCCTAAAAAAATTGAAATTTTTATATGAAAAACTTCTTTTGGCCATATCTCCTAAACTAAGCGTCCTAGAGCGAAAAGGGCTTTAATTCGTGACCACCCTCAAAAAATCGAAAAATCCACCAAAATCCTAAAAAATTGAAATTTTTATATGAAAAACTTCGTTTGGCCATATCTCCTAAACTAAGCGTCCTAGAGCGAAAAGGGCTTTAATTCGTGACCACCCTCAAAAAATCGAAAAATCCACCCAAATCCTCCAAAAATTGAAATTTTTATATGAAAAACTTCTTTTGGCCATATCTCCTAAACTAAGCGTCCTAGACCGAAAAGGACGATAATTCGTGACCACCCCCAAAAAATCGAAAAATCCACCCAAATCCTAAAAAAATTGAAATTTTTATATGAAAAACTTCTTTTGGCCATATCTCCTAAACTAAGCGTCCTAGAGCGAAAAGGACGATAATTCGTGACCACCCTCAAAAAATCGAAAAATCCACCCAAATCCTAAAAAAAATGAAATTTTTATATGAAAAACTTCTTTTGGCCATATCTCCTAAACTAAGCGTCCTAGAGCAAAAAGGGCGATAATTCGTGACCACCCCCAAAAAATCGAAAAATCCACTCAAATCCTAAAAAAATTGAAATTTTTATATGAAAAACTTCTTTTGGCCATATCTCCTAAACTAAGCGTCCTAGAGCGAAAAGGGCTTTAATTCGTGACCACCCCCAAAAAATCGAAAAATCCACCCAAATCCTAAAAAAATTGAAATGTTTATATGAAAAACTTCTTTTGGCCATATCTCCTAAACTAAGCGTCCTAGAGCGAAAAGGGCTTTAATTCGTGACCACCCTCAAAAAATCGAAAAATCCACCCAAATCCTAAAAAAATTGAAATTTTTATATGAAAAACTTCTTTTGGCCATATCTCCTAAACTAAGCGTCCTAGAGCGAAAAGGACGATAATTCGTGACCACCCTCAAAAAATCGAAAAATTCACCCAAATCCTAAAAAAATTGAAATTTTTATATGAAAAACTTCGTTTGGCCATATCTCCTAAACTAAGCGTCCTAGAGCGAAAAGGGCTTTAATTCGTGACCACCCTCAAAAAATCGAAAAATCCACCCAAATCCTAAAAAAATTGAAATTTTTATATGAAAAACTTCTTTTGGCCATATCTCCTAAACTAAGCGTCCTAGAGCGAAAAGGGCGATAATTCGTGACCACCCCCAAAAAATCGAAAAATCCACCCAAATCCTAAAAAAATTGAAATTTTTATATGAAAAACTTCTTTTGGCCATATCTCCTAAACTAAGCGTCCTAGAGCGAAAAGGACGATAATTCGTGACCACCCTCAAAAAATCGAAAAACCCACCCAAATCCTAAAAAAATTGAAATTTTTATATGAAAAACTTCTTTTGGCCATATCTCCTAAACTAAGCGTCCTAGAGCGAAAAGGACGATAATTCGTGACCACCCTCAAAAAATCGAAAAATCCACCCAAATCCTAAAAAATTGAAATTTTTATATGAAAAACTTCTTTTGGCCATATCTCCTAAACTAAGCGTCCTAGAGCGAAAAGGACGATAATTCGTGACCACCCTCAAAAAATCGAAAAATCCACCCAAATCCTAAAAAAAATTGAAATTTTTATATGAAAAACTTATTTTGGCCATATCTCCTAAACTAAGCGTCCTAGAGCGAAAAGGGCTTTAATTCGTGACCATCCCCAAAAAATCGAAAAATCCAACCAAATCCTAAAAAAATTGAAATTTTTATTTGAAAAACTTCTTTTGGCCATATCTCCTAAACTAAGCGTCCTAGAGCGAAAAGGGCTTTAATTCGTGACCATCCCCAAAAAATCGAAAAATTCACCCAAATCCTAAAAAAATTGAAATTTTTATATGAAAAACTTCTTTTGGTCATATCTCCTAAACTAAGCGTCCTAGAGCGAAAAGGACGATAATTCGTGACCACCCCCAAAAAAATCGAAAAAGCCACCCCAATCCTAAAAAATTGAAATTTTTATATGAAAAACTTCTTTTGGCCATATCTCCTAAACTAAGCGTCCTAGAGCGAAAAGGACGATAATTCGTACCACCCCCAAAAAATCGAAAAATGCACCCAAATCCTAAAAAAAGTGAAATTTTTTATATGAAAAACTTCTTTTGGCCATATCTCCTAAACTAAGCGTCCTAGAGCGAAAAGGGCTTTAATTCGTGACCACCCCCAAAAAATCGAAAAATCAAACCAAATCCTAAAAAAATTGAAATTTTTATATGAAAAACTTCTTTTGGCCATATCTCCTAAACTAAGCGTCCTAGAGCGAAAAGGGCTTTAATTCGTGACCACCCCCAAAAAATCGAAAAATCCACCCAAATCCTAAAAAAATTGAAATTTTTATATGAAAAACTTCTTTTGGCCATATCTCCTAAACTAAGCGTCCTAGAGCGAAAAGGGCTTTAATTCGTGACCACCCTCAAAAAATCGAAAAATCCACCCAAATCCTAAAAAAATTGAAATTTTTATATGAAAAACTTCTTTTGGCCATATCTCCTAAACTAAGCGTCCTAGAGCGAAAAGGACGATAATTCGTGACCACCCCCAAAAAAAATCGAAAAAGCCACCCAAATCCTAAAAAAATTGAAATTTTTATATGAAAAACTTCTTTTGGCCATATCTCCTAAACTAAGCGTCCTAGAGCGAAAAGGACGATAATTCGTGACCACCCTCAAAAAATCGAAAAATGCACCCAAATCCTAAAAAAAGTGAAATTTTTTATATGAAAAACTTCTTTTGGCCATATCTCCTAAACTAAGCGTCCTAGAGCGAAAAGGGCTTTAATTCGTGACCACCCCCAAAAAATCGAAAAATCCAACCAAATCCTAAAAAAATTTAAATTTTTATATGAAAAACTTCTTTTGGCCATATCTCTCTCCTAAACTAAGCGTCCTAGAGCGAAAAGGACCATAATTCGTGACCACCCTCAAAAAATCGAAAAATCCACCCAAATCCTAAAAAAATTGAAATTTTTATATGAAAAACTTCTTTTGGCCATATCTCTTAAACTAAGCGTCCTAGAGCGAAAAGGGCTTTAATTCGTGACCACCCCCAAAAAATCGAAAAATCCACCCAAATCCTAAAAAAATTGAAATTTTTATATGAAAAACTTCTTTTGGCCATATCTCCTAAACTAAGCGTCCTAGAGCGAAAAGGACGATAATTCGTGACCACCCCCGAAAAATCCACCCAAATCCTAAAAAAATTGAAATTTTTATATGAAAAACTTCTTTTGGCCATATCTCCTAAACTAAGCGTCCTAGAGCGAAAAGGACGATAATTCGTGACCACCCTCAAAAAATCGAAAAATCCACCCAAATCCTAAAAAAATTGAAATTTTTATATGAAAAACTTCTTTTGGCCATATCTCCTAAACTAAGCGTCCTAGAGCAAAAAGGGCGATAATTCGTGACCACCCCCAAAAAATCGAAAAATCCACCCAAATCCTAAAAAAATTGAAATTTTTATATGAAAAACTTCTTTTGGCCATATCTCCTAAACTAAGCGTCCTAGAGCGAAAAGGGCTTTAATTCGTGACCACCCCCAAAAAATCGAAAAATCCACCCAAATCCTAAAAAAATTGAAATTTTTATATGAAAAGCTTCTTTTGGCCATATCTCCTAAACTAAGCGTCCTAGAGCGAAAAGGACGATAATTCGTGACCACCCTCAAAAAATCGAAAAATCCACTCAAATCCTAAAAAAATTTAAATTTTTATATGAAAAACTTCTTTTGGCCATATCTCCTAAACTAAGCGTCATAGAGCGAAAAGGGCTTTAATTCGTGACCACCCCCAAAAAATCAAAAAATCCACCCAATCCTAAAAAAATTGAAATTTTTATATGAAAAACTTCGTTTGGCCATATCTCCTAAACTAAGCGTCCTAGAGCGAAAAGGGCTTTAATTCGTGACCACCCCCAAAAAATCGAAAAATCCACCCAAATCCTAAAAAAATTGAAATTTTTATAAGAAAAACTTCGTTTGGCCATATCTCCTAAACTAAGCGTCCTAGAGCGAAAAGGGCTTTAATTCGTGACCACCCCCAAAAAATCGAAAAATCCACCCAAATCCTAAAAAAATTGAAATTTTTATATGAAAAACTTCTTTTGGCCATATCTCCTAAACTAAGCGTCCTAGAGCGAAAAGGGCTTTAATTCGTGACCACCCCCAAAAAATCGAAAAATCCACCCAAATCCTAAAAAAATTGAAATTTTTATATGAAAAACTTCTTTTGGCCATATCTCCTAAACTAAGCGTCCTAGAGCGAAAAGGGCTTTAATTCGTGACCACCCTCAAAAAATCGAAAAATCCACCAAAATCCTAAAAAATTGAAATTTTTATATGAAAAACTTCGGTTGGCCATATCTCCTAAACTAAGCGTCCTAGAGCGAAAAGGGCTTTAATTCGTGACCACCCTCAAAAAATCGAAAAATCCACCCAAATCCTCCAAAAATTGAAATTTTTATATGAAAAACTTCTTTTGGCCATATCTCCTAAACTAAGCGTCCTAGACCGAAAAGGACGATAATTCGTGACCACCCTCAAAAAATCGAAAAATGCACCCAAATCCTAAAAAAAGTGAAATTTTTTATATGAAAAACTTCTTTTGGCCATATCTCCTAAACTAAGCGTCCTAGAGCGAAAAGGGCTTTAATTCGTGACCACCCCCAAAAAATCGAAAAATCCAACCAAATCCTAAAAAAATTTAAATTTTTATATGAAAAACTTCTTTTGGCCATATCTCTCTCCTAAACTAAGCGTCCTAGAGCGAAAAGGACCATAATTCGTGACCACCCTCAAAAAATCGAAAAATCCACCCAAATCCTAAAAAAATTGAAATTTTTATATGAAAAACTTCTTTTGGCCATATCTCCTAAACTAAGCGTCCTAGAGCGAAAAGGACGATAATTCGTGACCACCCCCGAAAAATCCACCCAAATCCTAAAAAAATTGAAATTTTTATATGAAAAACTTCTTTTGGCCATATCTCCTAAACTAAGCGTCCTAGAGCGAAAAGGACGATAATTCGTGACCACCCTCAAAAAATCGAAAAATCCACCCAAATCCTAAAAAAATTGAAATTTTTATATGAAAAACTTCTTTTGGCCATATCTCCTAAACTAAGCGTCCTAGAGCAAAAAGGGCGATAATTCGTGACCACCCCCAAAAAATCGAAAAATCCACCCAAATCCTAAAAAAAATTGAAATTTTTATATGAAAAACTTCTTTTGGCCATATCTCCTAAACTAAGCGTCCTAGAGCGAAAAGGGCTTTAATTCGTGACCACCCCCAAAAAATCGAAAAATCCACCCAAATCCTAAAAAAATTGAAATTTTTATTTGAAAAACTTCTTTTGGCCATATCTCCTAAACTAAGCGTCCTAGAGCGAAAAGGGCTTTAATTCGTGACCATCCCCAAAAAATCGAAAAATTCACCCAAATCCTAAAAAAATTGAAATTTTTATATGAAAAACTTCTTTTGGTCATATCTCCTAAACTAAGCGTCCTAGAGCGAAAAGGACGATAATTCGTGACCACCCCCAAAAAAATCGAAAAAGCCACCCCAATCCTAAAAAATTGAAATTTTTATATGAAAAACTTCTTTTGGCCATATCTCCTAAACTAAGCGTCCTAGAGCGAAAAGGACGATAATTCGTACCACCCCCAAAAAATCGAAAAATGCACCCAAATCCTAAAAAAAGTGAAATTTTTTATATGAAAAACTTCTTTTGGCCATATCTCCTAAACTAAGCGTCCTAGAGCGAAAAGGGCTTTAATTCGTGACCACCCCCAAAAAATCGAAAAATCAAACCAAATCCTAAAAAAATTGAAATTTTTATATGAAAAACTTCTTTTGGCCATATCTCCTAAACTAAGCGTCCTAGAGCGAAAAGGGCTTTAATTCGTGACCACCCCCAAAAAATCGAAAAATCCACCCAAATCCTAAAAAAATTGAAATTTTTATATGAAAAACTTCTTTTGGCCATATCTCCTAAACTAAGCGTCCTAGAGCGAAAAGGGCTTTAATTCGTGACCACCCTCAAAAAATCGAAAAATCCACCCAAATCCTAAAAAAATTGAAATTTTTATATGAAAAACTTCTTTTGGCCATATCTCCTAAACTAAGCGTCCTAGAGCGAAAAGGACGATAATTCGTGACCACCCCCAAAAAAAATCGAAAAAGCCACCCAAATCCTAAAAAAATTGAAATTTTTATATGAAAAACTTCTTTTGGCCATATCTCCTAAACTAAGCGTCCTAGAGCGAAAAGGACGATAATTCGTGACCACCCTCAAAAAATCGAAAAATGCACCCAAATCCTAAAAAAAGTGAAATTTTTTATATGAAAAACTTCTTTTGGCCATATCTCCTAAACTAAGCGTCCTAGAGCGAAAAGGGCTTTAATTCGTGACCACCCCCAAAAAATCGAAAAATCCAACCAAATCCTAAAAAAATTTAAATTTTTATATGAAAAACTTCTTTTGGCCATATCTCTCTCCTAAACTAAGCGTCCTAGAGCGAAAAGGACCATAATTCGTGACCACCCTCAAAAAATCGAAAAATCCACCCAAATCCTAAAAAAATTGAAATTTTTATATGAAAAACTTCTTTTGGCCATATCTCTTAAACTAAGCGTCCTAGAGCGAAAAGGGCTTTAATTCGTGACCACCCCCAAAAAATCGAAAAATCCACCCAAATCCTAAAAAAATTGAAATTTTTATATGAAAAACTTCTTTTGGCCATATCTCCTAAACTAAGCGTCCTAGAGCGAAAAGGACGATAATTCGTGACCACCCCCGAAAAATCCACCCAAATCCTAAAAAAATTGAAATTTTTATATGAAAAACTTCTTTTGGCCATATCTCCTAAACTAAGCGTCCTAGAGCGAAAAGGACGATAATTCGTGACCACCCTCAAAAAATCGAAAAATCCACCCAAATCCTAAAAAAATTGAAATTTTTATATGAAAAACTTCTTTTGGCCATATCTCCTAAACTAAGCGTCCTAGAGCAAAAAGGGCGATAATTCGTGACCACCCCCAAAAAATCGAAAAATCCACCCAAATCCTAAAAAAATTGAAATTTTTATATGAAAAACTTCTTTTGGCCATATCTCCTAAACTAAGCGTCCTAGAGCGAAAAGGGCTTTAATTCGTGACCACCCCCAAAAAATCGAAAAATCCACCCAAATCCTAAAAAAATTGAAATTTTTATATGAAAAGCTTCTTTTGGCCATATCTCCTAAACTAAGCGTCCTAGAGCGAAAAGGACGATAATTCGTGACCACCCTCAAAAAATCGAAAAATCCACTCAAATCCTAAAAAAATTTAAATTTTTATATGAAAAACTTCTTTTGGCCATATCTCCTAAACTAAGCGTCATAGAGCGAAAAGGGCTTTAATTCGTGACCACCCCCAAAAAATCAAAAAATCCACCCAATCCTAAAAAAATTGAAATTTTTATATGAAAAACTTCGTTTGGCCATATCTCCTAAACTAAGCGTCCTAGAGCGAAAAGGGCTTTAATTCGTGACCACCCCCAAAAAATCGAAAAATCCACCCAAATCCTAAAAAAATTGAAATTTTTATAAGAAAAACTTCGTTTGGCCATATCTCCTAAACTAAGCGTCCTAGAGCGAAAAGGGCTTTAATTCGTGACCACCCCCAAAAAATCGAAAAATCCACCCAAATCCTAAAAAAATTGAAATTTTTATATGAAAAACTTCTTTTGGCCATATCTCCTAAACTAAGCGTCCTAGAGCGAAAAGGGCTTTAATTCGTGACCACCCCCAAAAAATCGAAAAATCCACCCAAATCCTAAAAAAATTGAAATTTTTATATGAAAAACTTCTTTTGGCCATATCTCCTAAACTAAGCGTCCTAGAGCGAAAAGGGCTTTAATTCGTGACCACCCTCAAAAAATCGAAAAATCCACCAAAATCCTAAAAAATTGAAATTTTTATATGAAAAACTTCGGTTGGCCATATCTCCTAAACTAAGCGTCCTAGAGCGAAAAGGGCTTTAATTCGTGACCACCCTCAAAAAATCGAAAAATCCACCCAAATCCTCCAAAAATTGAAATTTTTATATGAAAAACTTCTTTTGGCCATATCTCCTAAACTAAGCGTCCTAGACCGAAAAGGACGATAATTCGTGACCACCCTCAAAAAATCGAAAAATGCACCCAAATCCTAAAAAAAGTGAAATTTTTTATATGAAAAACTTCTTTTGGCCATATCTCCTAAACTAAGCGTCCTAGAGCGAAAAGGGCTTTAATTCGTGACCACCCCCAAAAAATCGAAAAATCCAACCAAATCCTAAAAAAATTTAAATTTTTATATGAAAAACTTCTTTTGGCCATATCTCTCTCCTAAACTAAGCGTCCTAGAGCGAAAAGGACCATAATTCGTGACCACCCTCAAAAAATCGAAAAATCCACCCAAATCCTAAAAAAATTGAAATTTTTATATGAAAAACTTCTTTTGGCCATATCTCCTAAACTAAGCGTCCTAGAGCGAAAAGGACGATAATTCGTGACCACCCCCGAAAAATCCACCCAAATCCTAAAAAAATTGAAATTTTTATATGAAAAACTTCTTTTGGCCATATCTCCTAAACTAAGCGTCCTAGAGCGAAAAGGACGATAATTCGTGACCACCCTCAAAAAATCGAAAAATCCACCCAAATCCTAAAAAAATTGAAATTTTTATATGAAAAACTTCTTTTGGCCATATCTCCTAAACTAAGCGTCCTAGAGCAAAAAGGGCGATAATTCGTGACCACCCCCAAAAAATCGAAAAATCCACCCAAATCCTAAAAAAAATTGAAATTTTTATATGAAAAACTTCTTTTGGCCATATCTCCTAAACTAAGCGTCCTAGAGCGAAAAGGGCTTTAATTCGTGACCACCCCCAAAAAATCGAAAAATCCACCCAAATCCTAAAAAAATTGAAATTTTTATATGAAAAGCTTCTTTTGGCCATATCTCCTAAACTAAGCGTCCTAGAGCGAAAAGGACGATAATTCGTGACCACCCTCAAAAAATCGAAAAATCCACTCAAATCCTAAAAAAATTTAAATTTTTATATGAAAAACTTCTTTTGGCCATATCTCCTAAACTAAGCGTCATAGAGCGAAAAGGGCTTTAATTCGTGACCACCCCCAAAAAATCAAAAAATCCACCCAATCCTAAAAAAATTGAAATTTTTATATGAAAAACTTCGTTTGGCCATATCTCCTAAACTAAGCGTCCTAGAGCGAAAAGGGCTTTAATTCGTGACCACCCCCAAAAAATCGAAAAATCCACCCAAATCCTAAAAAAATTGAAATTTTTATAAGAAAAACTTCGTTTGGCCATATCTCCTAAACTAAGCGTCCTAGAGCGAAAAGGGCTTTAATTCGTGACCACCCCCAAAAAATCGAAAAATCCACCCAAATCCTAAAAAAATTGAAATTTTTATATGAAAAACTTCTTTTGGCCATATCTCCTAAACTAAGCGTCCTAGAGCGAAAAGGGCTTTAATTCGTGACCACCCCCAAAAAATCGAAAAATCCACCCAAATCCTAAAAAAATTGAAATTTTTATATGAAAAACTTCTTTTGGCCATATCTCCTAAACTAAGCGTCCTAGAGCGAAAAGGGCTTTAATTCGTGACCACCCTCAAAAAATCGAAAAATCCACCAAAATCTTAAAAAATTGAAATTTTTATATGAAAAACTTCGTTTGGCCATATCTCCTAAACTAAGCGTCCTAGAGCGAAAAGGGCTTTAATTCGTGACCACCCTCAAAAAATCGAAAAATCCACCCAAATCCTCCAAAAATTGAAATTTTTATATGAAAAACTTCTTTTGGCCATATCTCCTAAACTAAGCGTCCTAGACCGAAAAGGACGATAATTCGTGACCACCCCCAAAAAATCGAAAAATCCACCCAAATCCTAAAAAAATTGAAATTTTTATATGAAAAACTTCTTTTGGCCATATCTCCTAAACTAAGCGTCCTAGAGCGAAAAGGACGATAATTCGTGACCACCCTCAAAAAATCGAAAAATCCACCCAAATCCTAAAAAAATTGAAATTTTTATATGAAAAACTTCTTTTGGCCATATCTCCTAAACTAAGCGTCCTAGAGCAAAAAGGGCGATAATTCGTGACCACCCCCAAAAAATCGAAAAATCCACTCAAATCCTAAAAAAATTGAAATTTTTATATGAAAAACTTCTTTTGGCCATATCTCCTAAACTAAGCGTCCTAGAGCGAAAAGGGCTTTAATTCGTGACCACCCCCAAAAAATCGAAAAATCCACCCAAATCCTAAAAAAATTGAAATTTTTATATGAAAAACTTCTTTTGGTCATATCTCCTAAACTAAGTGTCCTAGAGCGAAAAGGGCTTTAATTCGTGACCACCCCCAAAAAATCGAAAAATCCACCCAAATCCTAAAAAAATTTAAATGTTTATATGAAAAACTTCTTTTGGCCATATCTCCTAAACTAAGCGTCCTAGAGCGAAAAGGGCTTTAATTCGTGACCACCCTCAAAAAATCGAAAAATCCACCCAAATCCTAAAAAAATTGAAATTTTTATATGAAAAACTTCTTTTGGCCATATCTCCTAAACTAAGCGTCCTAGAGCGAAAAGGACGATAATTCGTGACCACCCTCAAAAAATCGAAAAATTCACCCAAATCCTAAAAAAATTGAAATTTTTATATGAAAAACTTCTTTTGGCCATATCTCCTAAACTAAGCGTCCTAGAGCGAAAAGGGCTTTAATTCGTGACCACCCTCAAAAAATCGAAAAATCCACTCAAATCCTAAAAAAATTGAAATTTTTATATGAAAAACTTCTTTTGGCCATATCTCCTAAACTAAGCGTCCTAGAGCGAAAAGGGCGATAATTCGTGACCACCCCCAAAAAATCGAAAAATCCACCCAAATCCTAAAAAAATTGAAATTTTTATATGAAAAACTTCTTTTGGCCATATCTCCTAAACTAAGCGTCCTAGAGCGAAAAGGACGATAATTCGTGACCACCCTCAAAAAATCGAAAAACCCACCCAAATTTTTATATGAAAAACTTCTTTTGGCCATATCTCCTAAACTAAGCGTCCTAGAGCGAAAAGGGCTTTAATTCGTGACCACCCCCAAAAAATCGAAAAATCCACCCAAATCCTAAAAAAATTGAAATTTTTATATGAAAAGCTTCTTTTGGCCATATCTCCTAAACTAAGCGTCCTAGAGCGAAAAGGACGATAATTCGTGACCACCCTCACAAAATCGAAAAATCCACTCAAATCCTAAAAAAATTTAAATTTTTATATGAAAAACTTCTTTTGGCCATATCTCCTAAACTAAGCGTCATAGAGCGAAAAGGGCTTTAATTCGTGACCACCCCCAAAAAATCAAAAAATCCACCCAATCCTAAAAAAATTGAAATTTTTATATGAAAAACTTCGTTTGGCCATATCTCCTAAACTAAGCGTCCTAGAGCGAAAAGGGCTTTAATTCGTGACCACCCCCAAAAAATCGAAAAATCCACCCAAATCCTAAAAAAATTGAAATTTTTATAAGAAAAACTTCGTTTGGCCATATCTCCTAAACTAAGCGTCCTAGAGCGAAAAGGGCTTTAATTCGTGACCACCCCCAAAAAATCGAAAAATCCACCCAAATCCTAAAAAAATTGAAATTTTTATATGAAAAACTTCTTTTGGCCATATCTCCTAAACTAAGCGTCCTAGAGCGAAAAGGGCTTTAATTCGTGACCACCCCCAAAAAATCGAAAAATCCACCCAAATCCTAAAAAAATTGAAATTTTTATATGAAAAACTTCTTTTGGCCATATCTCCTAAACTAAGCGTCCTAGAGCGAAAAGGGCTTTAATTCGTGACCACCCCCAAAAAATCGAAAAATCCAACCAAATCCTAAAAAAATTTAAATTTTTATATGAAAAACTTCTTTTGGCCATATCTCTCTCCTAAACTAAGCGTCCTAGAGCGAAAAGGACCATAATTCGTGACCACCCTCAAAAAATCGAAAAATCCACCCAAATCCTAAAAAAATTGAAATTTTTATATGAAAAACTTCTTTTGGCCATATCTCTTAAACTAAGCGTCCTAGAGCGAAAAGGGCTTTAATTCGTGACCACCCCCAAAAAATCGAAAAATCCACCCAAATCCTAAAAAAATTGAAATTTTTATATGAAAAACTTCTTTTGGCCATATCTCCTAAACTAAGCGTCCTAGAGCGAAAAGGGCTTTAATTCGTGACCACCCCCGAAAAATCCACCCAAATCCTAAAAAAATTGAAATTTTTATATGAAAAACTTCTTTTGGCCATATCTCCTAAACTAAGCGTCCTAGAGCGAAAAGGACGATAATTCGTGACCACCCTCAAAAAATCGAAAAATCCACCCAAATCCTAAAAAAATTGAAATTTTTATATGAAAAACTTCTTTTGGCCATATCTCCTAAACTAAGCGTCCTAGAGCAAAAAGGGCGATAATTCGTGACCACCCCCAAAAAATCGAAAAATCCACCCAAATCCTAAAAAAATTGAAATTTTTATATGAAAAACTTCTTTTGGCCATATCTCCTAAACTAAGCGTCCTAGAGCGAAAAGGGCTTTAATTCGTGACCACCCCCAAAAAATCGAAAAATCCACCCAAATCCTAAAAAATTGAAATTTTTATATGAAAAGCTTCTTTTGGCCATATCTCCTAAACTAAGCGTCCTAGAGCGAAAAGGACGATAATTCGTGACCACCCTCAAAAAATCGAAAAATCCACTCAAATCCTAAAAAAATTTAAATTTTTATATGAAAAACTTCTTTTGGCCATATCTCCTAAACTAAGCGTCATAGAGCGAAAAGGGCTTTAATTCGTGACCACCCCCAAAAAATCAAAAAATCCACCCAATCCTAAAAAAATTGAAATTTTTATATGAAAAACTTCGTTTGGCCATATCTCCTAAACTAAGCGTCCTAGAGCGAAAAGGGCTTTAATTCGTGACCACGCCCAAAAAATCGAAAAATCCACCCAAATCCTAAAAAAATTGAAATTTTTATAAGAAAAACTTCGTTTGGCCATATCTCCTAAACTAAGCGTCCTAGAGCGAAAAGGGCTTTAATTCGTGACCACCCCCAAAAAATCGAAAAATCCACCCAAATCCTAAAAAAAATTGAAATTTTTATATGAAAAACTTCTTTTGGCCATATCTCCTAAACTAAGCGTCCTAGAGCGAAAAGGGCTTTAATTCGTGACCACCCCCAAAAAATCGAAAAATCCACCCAAATCCTAAAAAAATTGAAATTTTTATATGAAAAACTTCTTTTGGCCATATCTCCTAAACTAAGCGTCCTAGAGCGAAAAGGGCTTTAATTCGTGACCACCCTCAAAAAATCGAAAAATCCACCAAAATCCTAAAAAATTGAAAATTTTATATGAAAAACTTCGTTTGGCCATATCTCCTAAACTAAGCGTCCTAGAGCGAAAAGGACGATAATTCGTGACCACCCTCAAAAAATCGAAAAATCCACCCAAATCCTAAAAAAAATTGAAATTTTTATATGAAAAACTTCTTTTGGCCATATCTCCTAAACTAAGCGTCCTAGAGCGAAAAGGGCTTTAATTCGTGACCATCCCCAAAAAATCGAAAAATCCAACCAAATCCTAAAAAAATTGAAATTTTTATTTGAAAAACTTCTTTTGGCCATATCTCCTAAACTAAGCGTCCTAGAGCGAAAAGGGCTTTAATTCGTGACCACCCTCAAAAAATCGAAAAATCCACCCAAATCCTAAAAAAATTGAAATTTTTATATGAAAAACTTCTTTTGGCCATATCTCCTAAACTAAGCGTCCTAGAGCGAAAAGGACGATAATTCGTGACCACCCTCAAAAAATCGAAAAATCCACCCAAATCCTAAAAAAAATTGAAATTTTTATATGAAAAACTTCTTTTGGCCATATCTCCTAAACTAAGCGTCATAGAGCGAAAAGGGCTTTAATTCGTGACCACCCCCAAAAAATCCACCCAATCCTAAAAAAATTGAAATTTTTATATGAAAAACTTCGTTTGGCCATATCTCCTAAACTAAGCGTCCTAGAGCGAAAAGGGCTTTAATTCGTGACCACCCCCAAAAAATCGAAAAATCCACCCAAATCCTAAAAAAATTGAAATTTTTATATGAAAAACTTCTTTTGGCCATATCTCCTAAACTAAGCGTCCTAGAGCGAAAAGGGCTTTAATTCGTGACCACCCCCAAAAAATCGAAAAATCCACCCAAATCCTAAAAAAATTGAAATTTTTATATGAAAAACTTCTTTTGGCCATATCTCCTAAACTAAGCGTCCTAGAGCGAAAAGGGCTTTAATTCGTGACCACCCTCAAAAAATCGAAAAATCCACCAAAATCCTAAAAAATTGAAATTTTTATATGAAAAACTTCGTTTGGCCATATCTCCTAAACTAAGCGTCCTAGAGCGAAAAGGGCTTTAATTCGTGACCACCCTCAAAAAATCGAAAAATCCACCCAAATCCTAAAAAAAATTGAAATTTTTATATGAAAAACTTCTTTTGGCCATATCTCCTAAACTAAGCGTCCTAGAGCGAAAAGGACGATAATTCGTGACCACCCTCAAAAAATCGAAAAATCCACCCAAATCCTAAAAAAATTGAAATTTTTATATGAAAAACTTCTTTTGGCCATATCTCCTAAACTAAGCGTCCTAGAGCGAAAAGGACGATAATTCGTGACCACCCTCAAAAAATCGAAAAATCCACCCAAATCCTAAAAAAAATTGAAATTTTTATATGAAAAACTTCTTTTGGCCATATCTCCTAAACTAAGCGTCCTAGAGCGAAAAGGGCTTTAATTCGTGACCATCCCCAAAAAATCGAAAAATCCAACCAAATCCTAAAAAAATTGAAATTTTTATTTGAAAAACTTCTTTTGGCCATATCTCCTAAACTAAGCGTCCTAGAGCGAAAAGGACGATAATTCGTGACCACCCCCGAAAAATCCACCCAAATCCTAAAAAAATTGAAATTTTTATATGAAAAACTTCTTTTGGCCATATCTCCTAAACTAAGCGTCCTAGAGCGTAAAGGACGATAATTCGTGACCACCCTCAAAAAATCGAAAAATCCACCCAAATCCTAAAAAAATTGAAATTTTTATATGAAAAACTTCTTTTGGCCATATCTCCTAAACTAAGCGTCCTAGAGCGAAAAGGGCGATAATTCGTGACCACCCCCCAAAAAATCGAAAAATCCACCCAAATCCTAAAAAAATTGAAATTTTTATATGAAAAACTTCTTTTGGCCATATCTCCTAAACTAAGCGTCCTAGAGCGAAAAGGGCTTTAATTCGTGACCACCCCCAAAAAATCGAAAAATCCACCCAAATCCTAAAAAAATTGAAATTTTTATATGAAAAGCTTCTTTTGGCCATATCTCCTAAACTAAGCGTCCTAGAGCGAAAAGGACGATAATTCGTGACCACCCTCAAAAAATCGAAAAATCCACTCAAATCCTAAAAAAATTTAAATTTTTATATGAAAAACTTCTTTTGGCCATATCTCCTAAACTAAGCGTCATAGAGCGAAAAGGGCTTTAATTCGTGACCACCCCCAAAAAATCAAAAAATCCACCCAATCCTAAAAAAATTGAAATTTTTATATGAAAAACTTCGTTTGGCCATATCTCCTAAACTAAGCGTCCTAGAGCGAAAAGGGCTTTAATTCGTGACCACCCCCAAAAAATCGAAAAATCCACCCAAATCCTAAAAAAATTGAAATTTTTATATGAAAAACTTCTTTTGGCCATATCTCCTAAACTAAGCGTCCTAGAGCGAAAAGGGCTTTAATTCGTGACCACCCCCAAAAAATCGAAAAATCCAACCAAATCCTAAAAAAATTTAAATTTTTATATGAAAAACTTCTTTTGGCCATATCTCTCTCCTAAACTAAGCGTCCTAGAGCGAAAAGGACCATAATTCGTGACCACCCTCAAAAAATCGAAAAATGCACCCAAATCCTAAAAAAAGTGAAATTTTTTATATGAAAAACTTCTTTTGGCCATATCTCCTAAACTAAGCGTCCTAGAGCGAAAAGGGCTTTAATTCGTGACCACCCCCAAAAAATCGAAAAATCCAACTAAATCCTAAAAAAATTGAAATTTTTATATGAAAAACTTCTTTTGGCCATATCTCTCTCCTAAACTAAGCGTCCTAGAGCGAAAAGGACCATAATTCGTGACCACCCTCAAAAAATCGAAAAATGCACCCAAATCCTAAAAAAAGTGAAATTTTTTATATGAAAAACTTCTTTTGGCCATATCTCCTAAACTAAGCGTCCTAGAGCGAAAAGGGCTTTAATTCGTGACCACCCCCAAAAAATCGAAAAATCCAACCAAATCCTAAAAAAATTTAAATTTTTATATGAAAAACTTCTTTTGGCCATATCTCTCTCCTAAACTAAGCGTCCTAGAGCGAAAAGGACCATAATTCGTGACCACCCTCAAAAAATCGAAAAATCCACCCAAATCCTAAAAAAATTGAAATTTTTATATGAAAAACTTCTTTTGGCCATATCTCTTAAACTAAGCGTCCTAGAGCGAAAAGGGCTTTAATTCGTGACCACCCCCAAAAAATCGAAAAATCCACCCAAATCCTAAAAAAATTGAAATTTTTATATGAAAAACTTCTTTTGGCCATATCTCCTAAACTAAGCGTCCTAGAGCGAAAAGGACGATAATTCGTGACCACCCCCGAAAAATCCACCCAAATCCTAAAAAAATTGAAATTTTTATATGAAAAACTTCTTTTGGCCATATCTCCTAAACTAAGCGTCCTAGAGCGAAAAGGACGATAATTCGTGACCACCCTCAAAAAATCGAAAAATCCACCCAAATCCTAAAAAAATTGAAATTTTTATATGAAAAACTTCTTTTGGCCATATCTCCTAAACTAAGCGTCCTAGAGCAAAAAGGGCGATAATTCGTGACCACCCCCAAAAAATCGAAAAATCCACCCAAATCCTAAAAAAATTGAAATTTTTATATGAAAAACTTCTTTTGGCCATATCTCCTAAACTAAGCGTCCTAGAGCGAAAAGGGCTTTAATTCGTGACCACCCCCAAAAAATCGAAAAATCCACCCAAATCCTAAAAAAATTGAAATTTTTATATGAAAAGCTTCTTTTGGCCATATCTCCTAAACTAAGCGTCCTAGAGCGAAAAGGACGATAATTCGTGACCACCCTCAAAAAATCGAAAAATCCACTCAAATCCTAAAAAAATTTAAATTTTTATATGAAAAACTTCTTTTGGCCATATCTCCTAAACTAAGCGTCATAGAGCGAAAAGGGCTTTAATTCGTGACCACCCCCAAAAAATCAAAAAATCCACCCAATCCTAAAAAAATTGAAATTTTTATATGAAAAACTTCGTTTGGCCATATCTCCTAAACTAAGCGTCCTAGAGCGAAAAGGGCTTTAATTCGTGACCACCCCCAAAAAAACGAAAAATCCACCCAAATCCTAAAAAAATTGAAATTTTTATAAGAAAAACTTCGTTTGGCCATATCTCCTAAACTAAGCGTCCTAGAGCGAAAAGGGCTTTAATTCGTGACCACCCCCAAAAAATCGAAAAATCCACCCAAATCCTAAAAAAATTGAAATTTTTATATGAAAAACTTCTTTTGGCCATATCTCCTAAACTAAGCGTCCTAGAGCGAAAAGGGCTTTAATTCGTGACCACCCCCAAAAAATCGAAAAATCCACCCAAATCCTAAAAAAATTGAAATTTTTATATGAAAAACTTCTTTTGGCCATATCTCCTAAACTAAGCGTCCTAGAGCGAAAAGGGCTTTAATTCGTGACCACCCTCAAAAAATCGAAAAATCCACCAAAATCCTAAAAAATTGAAATTTTTATATGAAAAACTTCGTTTGGCCATATCTCCTAAACTAAGCGTCCTAGAGCGAAAAGGGCTTTAATTCGTGACCACCCTCAAAAAATCGAAAAATCCACCCAAATCCTCCAAAAATTGAAATTTTTATATGAAAAACTTCTTTTGGCCATATCTCCTAAACTAAGCGTCCTAGACCGAAAAGGACGATAATTCGTGACCACCCTCAAAAAATCGAAAAATGCACCCAAATCCTAAAAAAAGTGAAATTTTTTATATGAAAAACTTCTTTTGGCCATATCTCCTAAACTAAGCGTCCTAGAGCGAAAAGGGCTTTAATTCGTGACCACCCCCAAAAAATCGAAAAATCCAACCAAATCCTAAAAAAATTTAAATTTTTATATGAAAAACTTCTTTTGGCCATATCTCTCTCCTAAACTAAGCGTCCTAGAGCGAAAAGGACCATAATTCGTGACCACCCTCAAAAAATCGAAAAATCCACCCAAATCCTAAAAAAATTGAAATTTTTATATGAAAAACTTCTTTTGGCCATATCTCTTAAACTAAGCGTCCTAGAGCGAAAAGGGCTTTAATTCGTGACCACCCCCAAAAAATCGAAAAATCCACCCAAATCCTAAAAAAATTGAAATTTTTATATGAAAAACTTCTTTTGGCCATATCTCCTAAACTAAGCGTCCTAGAGCGAAAAGGACGATAATTCGTGACCACCCCCGAAAAATCCACCCAAATCCTAAAAAAATTGAAATTTTTATATGAAAAACTTCTTTTGGCCATATCTCCTAAACTAAGCGTCCTAGAGCGAAAAGGACGATAATTCGTGACCACCCTCAAAAAATCGAAAAATCCACCCAAATCCTAAAAAAATTGAAATTTTTATATGAAAAACTTCTTTTGGCCATATCTCCTAAACTAAGCGTCCTAGAGCAAAAAGGGCGATAATTCGTGACCACCCCCAAAAAATCGAAAAATCCACCCAAATCCTAAAAAAATTGAAATTTTTATATGAAAAACTTCTTTTGGCCATATCTCCTAAACTAAGCGTCCTAGAGCGAAAAGGGCTTTAATTCGTGAGCACCCCCAAAAAATCGAAAAATCCACCCAAATCCTAAAAAAATTGAAATTTTTATATGAAAAGCTTCTTTTGGCCATATCTCCTAAACTAAGCGTCCTAGAGCGAAAAGGACGATAATTCGTGACCACCCTCAAAAAATCGAAAAATCCACTCAAATCCTAAAAAAATTTAAATTTTTATATGAAAAACTTCTTTTGGCCATATCTCCTAAACTAAGCGTCCTAGAGCGAAAAGGGCTTTAATTCGTGACCACCCCCAAAAAATCGAAAAATCCACCCAAATCCTAAAAAAATTGAAATTTTTATAAGAAAAACTTCGTTTGGCCATATCTCCTAAACTAAGCGTCCTAGAGCGAAAAGGGCTTTAATTCGTGACCACCCCCAAAAAATCGAAAAATCCACCCAAATCCCAAAAAAAATTGAAATTTTTATATGAAAAACTTCTTTTGGCCATATCTCCTAAACTAAGCGTCCTAGAGCGAAAAGGGCTTTAATTCGTGACCACCCTCAAAAAATCGAAAAATCCACCCAAATCCTCCAAAAATTGAAATTTTTATATGAAAAACTTCTTTTGGCCATATCTCCTAAACTAAGCGTCCTAGACCGAAAAGGACGATAATTCGTGACCACCCCCAAAAAATCGAAAAATCCACCCAAATCCTAAAAAAATTGAAATTTTTATATGAAAAACTTCTTTTGGCCATATCTCCTAAACTAAGCGTCCTAGAGCGAAAAGGACGATAATTCGTGACCACCCTCAAAAAATCGAAAAATCCACCCAAATCCTAAAAAAATTGAAATTTTTATATGAAAAACTTCTTTTGGCCATATCTCCTAAACTAAGCGTCCTCGAGCAAAAAGGGCGATAATTCGTGACCACCCCCAAAAAATCGAAAAATTCACTAAAATCCTAAAAAAATTGAAATTTTTATATGAAAAACTTCTTTTGGCCATATCTCCTAAACTAAGCGTCCTAGAGCGAAAAGGGCTTTAATTCGTGACCACCCCCAAAAAATCGAAAAATCCACCCAAATCCTAAAAAAATTGAAATTTTTATATGAAAAACTTCTTTTGGTCATATCTCCTAAACTAAGTGTCCTAGAGCGAAAAGGGCTTTAATTCGTGACCACCCCCAAAAAATCGAAAAATCCACCCAAATCCTAAAAAAATTTAAATGTTTATATGAAAAACTTCTTTTGGCCATATCTCCTAAACTAAGCGTCCTAGAGCGAAAAGGGCTTTAATTCGTGACCACCCTCAAAAAATCGAAAAATCCACCCAAATCCTAAAAAAATTGAAATTTTTATATGAAAAACTTCTTTTGGCCATATCTCCTAAACTAAGCGTCCTAGAGCGAAAAGGGCTTTAATTCGTGACCACCCTCAAAAAATCGAAAAATCCACTCAAATCCTAAAAAAATTGAAATTTTTATATGAAAAACTTCTTTTGGCCATATCTCCTAAACTAAGCGTCCTAGAGCGAAAAGGGCGACAATTCGTGACCACCCCCAAAAAATCGAAAAATCCACCCAAATCCTAAAAAAATTGAAATTTTTATATGAAAAACTTCTTTTGGCCATATCTCCTAAACTAAGCGTCCTAGAGCGAAAAGGACGATAATTCGTGACCACCCTCAAAAAATCGAAAAATCCACTCAAATCCTAAAAAAATTGAAATTTTTATATGAAAAACTTCTTTTGGCCATATCTCCTAAACTAAGCGTCCTAGAGCGAAAAGGGCGACAATTCGTGACCACCCCCAAAAAATCGAAAAATCCACCCAAATCCTAAAAAAATTGAAATTTTTATATGAAAAACTTCTTTTGGCCATATCTCCTAAACTAAGCGTCCTAGAGCGAAAAGGACGATAATTCGTGACCACCCTCAAAAAATCGAAAAACCCACCCAAATCCTAAAAAAATTGAAATTTTTATATGAAAAACTTCTTTTGGCCATATCTCCTAAACTAAGCGTCCTAGAGCGAAAAGGACGATAATTCGTGACCACCCTCAAAAAATCGAAAAATCCACCCAAATCCTAAAAAAATTGAAATTTTTATATGAAAAACTTCTTTTGGCCATATCTCCTAAACTAAGCGTCCTAGAGCGAAAAGGACGATAATTCGTGGTCACCCTCAAAAAATCGAAAAATCCACCCAAATCCTAAAAAAAATTGAAATTTTTATATGAAAAACTTCTTTTGGCCATATCTCCTAAACTAAGCGTCCTAGAGCGAAAAGGGCTTTAATTCGTGACCATCCCCAAAAAATCGAAAAATCCAACCAAATCCTAAAAAAATTGAAATTTTTATTTGAAAAACTTCTTTTGGCCATATCTCCTAAACTAAGCGTCCTAGAGCGAAAAGGGCTTTAATTCGTGACCATCCCCAAAAAATCGAAAAATCCAACCAAATCCTAAAAAAATTGAAATTTTTATTTGAAAAACTTCTTTTGGCCATATCTCCTATACTAAGCGTCCTAGAGCGAAAAGGACGGTAATTCGTGACCACCCTCAAAAAACCGAAAAATGCACCCAAATCCTAAAAAAAGTGAAATTTTTTATATGAAAAACTTCTTTTGGCCATATCTCCTAAACTAAGCGTCCTAGAGCGAAAAGGGCTTTAATTCGTGACCATCCCCAAAAAATCGAAAAATTCACCCAAATCCTAAAAAAATTGAAATTTTTATATGAAAAACTTCTTTTGGTCATATCTCCTAAACTAAGCGTCCTAGAGCGAAAAGGACGATAATTCGTGACCACCCCCAAAAAAATCGAAAAAGCCACCCCAATCCTAAAAAATTGAAATTTTTATATGAAAAACTTCTTTTGGCCATATCTCCTAAACTAAGCGTCCTAGAGCGAAAAGGACGATAATTCGTACCACCCCCAAAAAATCGAAAAATGCACCCAAATCCTAAAAAAAGTGAAATTTTTTATATGAAAAACTTCTTTTGGCCATATCTCCTAAACTAAGCGTCCTAGAGCGAAAAGGGCTTTAATTCGTGACCACCCCCAAAAAATCGAAAAATCAAACCAAATCCTAAAAAAATTGAAATTTTTATATGAAAAACTTCTTTTGGCCATATCTCCTAAACTAAGCGTCATAGAGCGAAAAGGGCTTTAATTCGTGACCACCCCCAAAAAATCGAAAAATCCACCCAAATCCTAAAAAAATTGAAATTTTTATATGAAAAACTTCTTTTGGCCATATCTCCTAAACTAAGCGTCCTAGAGCGAAAAGGGCTTTAATTCGTGACCACCCTCAAAAAATCGAAAAATCCACCCAAATCCTAAAAAAATTGAAATTTTTATATGAAAAACTTCTTTTGGCCATATCTCCTAAACTAAGCGTCCTAGAGCGAAAAGGACGATAATTCGTGACCACCCCCAAAAAAATCGAAAAAGCCACCCAAATCCTAAAAAAATTGAAATTTTTATATGAAAAACTTCTTTTGGCCATATCTCCTAAACTAAGCGTCCTAGAGCGAAAAGGACGATAATTCGTGACCACCCTCAAAAAATCGAAAAATGCACCCAAATCCTAAAAAAAGTGAAATTTTTTATATGAAAAACTTCTTTTGGCCATATCTCCTAAACTAAGCGTCCTAGAGCGAAAAGGGCTTTAATTCGTGACCACCCCCAAAAAATCGAAAAATCCAACCAAATCCTAAAAAAATTTAAATTTTTATATGAAAAACTTCTTTTGGCCATATCTCTCTCCTAAACTAAGCGTCCTAGAGCGAAAAGGACCATAATTCGTGACCACCCTCAAAAAATCGAAAAATCCACCCAAATCCTAAAAAAATTGAAATTTTTATATGAAAAACTTCTTTTGGCCATATCTCTTAAACTAAGCGTCCTAGAGCGAAAAGGGCTTTAATTCGTGACCACCCCCAAAAAATCGAAAAATCCACCCAAATCCTAAAAAAATTTAAATTTTTATATGAAAAACTTCTTTTGGCCATATCTCCTAAACTAAGCGTCCTAGAGCGAAAAGGACGATAATTCGTGACCACCCCCGAAAAATCCACCCAAATCCTAAAAAAATTGAAATTTTTATATGAAAAACTTCTTTTGGCCATATCTCCTAAACTAAGCGTCCTAGAGCGAAAAGGACGATAATTCGTGACCACCCTCAAAAAATCGAAAAATCCACCCAAATCTTAAAAAAATTGAAATTTTTATATGAAAAACTTCTTTTGGCCATATCTCCTAAACTAAGCGTCCTAGAGCGAAAAGGACGATAATTCGTGACCACCCTCAAAAAATCGAAAAATCCACCCAAATCCTAAAAAAATTGAAATTTTTATATGAAAAACTTCTTTTGGCATATCTCCTAAACTAAGCGTCCTAGAGCGAAAAGGGCTTTAATTCGTGACCACCCTCAAAAAATCGAAAAATCCACCCAAATCCTAAAAAAATTGAAATTTTTATATGAAAAACTTCTTTTGGCCATATCTCCTAAACTAAGCGTCCTAGAGCGAAAAGGACGATAATTCGTGACCACCCTCAAAAAATCGAAAAATCCACCCAAATCCTAAAAAATTGAAATTTTTATATGAAAAACTTCTTTTGGCATATCTCCTAAACTAAGCGTCCTAGAGCGAAAAGGGCTTTAATTCGTGACCACCCTCAAAAAATCGAAAAATCCACCCAAATCCTAAAAAAATTGAAATTTTTATATGAAAAACTTCTTTTGGCCATATCTCCTAAACTAAGCGTCCTAGAGCGAAAAGGACGATAATTCGTGACCACCCCCAAAAAATCGCAAAATCCAGCCAAATCCTAAAAAATTTAAATTTTTATATGAAAAACTTCTTTTGGCCATATCTCCTAAACTAAGCGTCCTAGAGCGAAAAGGGCTTTAATTCGTGACCACCCCCAAAAAATCGAAAAATCCACCCAAATCCTAAAAAATTGAAATTTTTATATGAAAAACTTCTTTTGGCCATATCTCCTAAACTAAGCGTCCTAGACCGAAAAGGACGATAATTCGTGACCACCCCCGAAAAATCGAAAAATCCACCCAAATCCTAAAAAAATTTAAATTTTTATATGAAAAACTTCTTTTGGCCATATCTCTTAAACTAAGCGTCCTAGAGCGAAAAGGGCTTTAATTCGTGACCACCCTCAAAAAATCGAAAAATCCACCCAAATCCTAAAAAAATTTAAATTTTTATATGAAAAACTTCTTTTGGCCATATCTCCTAAACTAAGCGTCCTAGAGCGAAAAGGACGATAATTCGTGACCACCCTCAAAAAATCGAAAAATCCACCCAAATCTTAAAAAAATTGAAATTTTTATATGAAAAACTTCTTTTGGCCATATCTCCTAAACTAAGCGTCCTAGAGCGAAAAGGACGATAGTTCGTGACCACCCCCGAAAAATCTAAAAATCCACCCAAATCCTAAAAAATTGAAATTTTTATATGAAAAACTTCTTTTGGCCATATCTCCTAAACTAAGCGTCCTAGAGCGAAAAGGACGATAATTCGTGACCACCCCCAAAAAATCGAAAAATCCACCCAAATCCTAAAAAATTGAAATTTTTATATGAAAAACTTCTTTTGGCCATATCTCCTAAACTAAGCGTCCTAGAGCGAAAAGGGCTTTAATTCGTGACCACCCTCAAAAAATCGAAAAATCCACCCAAATCCTAAAAAAATTGAAATTTTTATATGAAAAACTTCTTTTGGTCATATCTCCTAAACTAAGCGTCCTAGAGCGAAAAGGACGATAATTCGTGACCACCCTCAAAAAATCGAAAAATCCACCCAAATCCTAAAAAAAAATTTAAATTTTTATATGAAAAACTTCTTTTGGCCATATCTCCTAAACTAAGCGTCCTAGAGCGAAAAGGGCTTTAATTCGTGACCACCCCCAAAAAATCGAAAAATCCACCCAAATCCTAAATAAATTGAAATTTTTATATGAAAAACTTCTTTTGGCCATATCTCCTAAACTAAGCGTCCTAGAGCGAAAAGGACGATAATTCGTGACCACCCCCGAAAAATCGAAAAATCCACCCAAATCCTAAAAAAATTTAAATTTTTATATGAAAAACTTCTTTTGGCCATATCTCTCTCCTAAACTAAGCGTCCTAGAGCGAAAAGGACCATAATTCGTGACCACCCTCAAAAAATCGAAAAATTGAAATTTTTATATGAAAAACTTCTTTTGGCCATATCTCCTAAACTAAGCGTCCTAGAGCGAAAAGGACGATAATTCGTGACCACCCTCAAAAAATCGAAAAATCCACCCAAATCTTAAAAAAATTGAAATTTTTATATGAAATACTTCTTTTGGCCATATCTCCTAAACTAAGCGTCCTAGAGCGAAATGGACGATAGTTCGTGACCACCCCCGAAAAATCTAAAAATCCACCCAAATCCTAAAAAATTGAAATTTTTATATGAAAAACTTCTTTTGGCCATATCTCCTAAACTAAGCGTCCTAGAGCGAAAAGGACGATAATTCGTGACCACCCTCAAAAAATCGAAAAATTCACCCAAATCCTAAAAAAATTGAAATTTTTACATGAAAAACTTCTTTTGGCCATATCTCCTAAACTAAGCGTCCTAGAGCGAAAAGGACGATAATTCGTGACCACCCCAAAAAATCGAAAAATCCACCCAAATCCTAAAAAAATTTAAATTTTTATACGAAAAACTTCTTTTGGCCATATCTCCTAAACTAAGCGTCCTAGAGCGAAAAGGGCTTTAATTCGTGACTACCCCCAAAAAATCGAAAAATCCACCCAAATCCTAAAAAAATTTAAATTTTTATATGAAAAACTTCTTTTGGTCATATCTCCTAAACTAAGCGTCCTAGAGCGAAAAGGACGATAATTCGTGACCACCCCCGAAAAATCGAAAAATCCACCCAAATCCTAAAAAAATTTAAATTTTTATATGAAAAACTTCTTTTGGCCATATCTCTCTCCTAAACTAAGCGTCCTAGAGCGAAAAGGACCATAATTCGTGACCACCCTCAAAAAATCGAAAAATTGAAATTTTTATATGAAAAACTTCTTTTGGCCATATCTCCTAAACTAAGCGTCCTAGAGCGAAAAGGACGATAATTCGTGACAACCCTCAAAAAATCGAAAAATCCACCCAAATCTTAAAAAAATTGAAATTTTTATATGAAATACTTCTTTTGGCCATATCTCCTAAACTAAGCGTCCTAGAGCGAAATGGACGATAGTTCGTGACCACCCCCGAAAAATCTAAAAATCCACCCAAATCCTAAAAAATTGAAATTTTTATATGAAAAACTTCTTTTGGCCATATCTCCTAAACTAAGCGTCCTAGAGCGAAAAGGACGATAATTCGTGACCACCCTCAAAAAATCGAAAAATCCACCCAAATCTTAAAAAAATTGAAATTTTTATATGAAATACTTCTTTTGGCCATATCTCCTAAACTAAGCGTCCTAGAGCGAAAAGGACGATAATTCGTGACCACCCTCAAAAAATCGAAAAATTCACCCAAATCCTAAAAAAATTGAAATTTTTACATGAAAAACTTCTTTTGGCCATATCTCCTAAACTAAGCGTCCTAGAGCGAAAAGGACGATAATTCGTGACCACCCCAAAAAATCGAAAAATCCACCCAAATCCTAAAAAAATTTAAATTTTTATACGAAAAACTTCTTTTGGCCATATCTCCTAAACTAAGCGTCCTAGAGCGAAAAGGGCTTTAATTCGTGACTACCCCCAAAAAATCGAAAAATCCACCCAAATCCTAAAAAAATTGAAATTTTTATATGAAAAACTTCTTTTGGTCATATCTCCTAAACTAAGCGTCCTAGAGCGAAAAGGGTTTTAATTCGTGACCACCCCCAAAAAATCGAAAAATCCACCCAAATCCTAAAAAAATTGAAATTTTTATATGAAAAAATTCTTTTGGCCATATCTCCTAAACTAAGCGTCCTAGAGCGAAAAGGACGATAATTCGTGACCACGCCCGAAAAATCGAAAAATCCACCCAAATCCTAAAAAATTTAAATTTTTATATGAAAAACTTCTTTTGGCCATATCTCCTAAACTAAGCCTCCTAGAGCGAAAAGGACGATCATTCGTGACCACCCTCAAAAAATCGAAAAATCCACCCAAATCCTAAAAAATTTAAATTTTTATATGAAAAACTTCTTTTGGCCATATCTCCTAAACTAAGCGTCCTAGAGCGAAAAGGGCTTTAATTCGTGACCACCCCCAAAAAATCGGAAAATCCACCCAAATCCTAAAAAAATTCAAATTTTTATATGAAAAACTTCTTTTGGCCATATCTCCTAAACTAAGCCTCCTAGAGCGAAAAGGACGATCATTCGTGACCACCCTCAAAAAATCGAAAAATCCACCCAAATCCTAAAAAATTTGAAATTTTTATATGAAAAACTTCTTTTGGCCATATCTCCTAAACTAAGCGTCCTAGAGCGAAAAGGTCTTTAATTCGTGACCACCCTCAAAAAATCGAAAAATCCACCCAAATCCTAAAAGAATTGAAATTTTTATATGAAAAACTTCTTTTGGCCATATCTCCTAAACTAAGCGTCCTAGAGCGAAAAGGGCTTTAATTCGTGACCACCCTCAAAAAATCGAAAAATCCACCCAAATCCTAAAAAATTGAAATTTTTATATGAAAAACTTCTTTTGGCCATATCTCCTAAACTAAGCGTCCTAGAGCGAAAAGGACGATAATTCGTGACCACCCTCAAAAAATCGAAAAATCCAACCAAATCCTAACAAAATTGAAATTTTTATATGAAAAACTTCTTTTGGCCATATCTCCTAAACTAAGCGTCCTAGAGCGAAAAGGACTTTAATTCGTGACCACCCTCAAAAAATCGAAAAATCCACCCAAACCCTAAAAAAGTTGAAATTTTTATATGAAAAACTTCTTTTGGCCATATCTCCTAAACTAAGCGTCCTAGAGCGAAAAGGACGATAATTCGTAACCACCCTCAGAAAATCGAAAAATCCACCCAAATCCTAAAAAAATTGAAATTTTTATATGAAAAACTCCTTTTGGCCATATCTCCTAAACTAAGCGTCCTAGAGCGAAAAGGACGATAATTCGTGACCACCCTCAAAAAATCGAAAAATCCACCCAAATCCTAAAAAAATTGAAATTTTTATATGAAAAACTTCTTTTGGCCATATCTCCTAAACTAAGCGTCCTAGAGCGAAAAGGACGATCATTCGTGACCACCCTCAAAAAATCGAAAAATCCACCCAAATCCTAAAAAAATTGAAATTTTTTTTAAACTATGCGTCCTAGAGCGAAAAGGACGATAATTCGTGACCACCCCCGAAAAATCGAAAAATCCACCCAAATCCTAAAAAAAATGAAATTTTTATATGAAAAACTTCTTTTGGTCATATCTCCTAAACTAAGCGTCCTAGAGCGAAAAGGACGATAATTCGTGACCACTCTCAAAAAATCGAAAAATCCACCCAAATCCTAAAAAAATTGAAATTTTTAAATGAAAAACTTCTTTTGGCCATATCTCCTAAACTAAGCGTCCTAGAGCGAAAAGGATGATAATTCGTGACCACCCTCAAAAAATCGAAAAATCCACCCAAATCCTTAAAAAATTGAAATTTTTATATGAAAAACTTCTTTTGGTCATATCTCCTAAACTAAGCGTCCTAGAGCGAAAAGAACGATAATTCGTGGCCACTCCCGAAAAATCCACCAAAATCCTAAAAAATTGAAATGTTTATATGAAAAACTTCTTTTGGCCATATCTCCTAAACTAAGCGTCCTAGAGCGAAAAGGACGTTAATTCGTGGCCACCCTCAAAAAATCGCAAAATCCACCCAAATCCTAAAAAAATTTAAATTTTTATATGAAAAACTTCTTTTGGTCATATCTCCTAAACTAAGCGTCCTAGAGCGAAAAGGGCTTTAATTCGTGACCACCCCCAAAAAATCGAAAAATCCACCCAAATCCTAAAAAAATTGAAATTTTTTTTAAACTATGCGTCCTAGAGCGAAAAGGACGATAATTCGTGACCACCCCCAAAAAATCGAAAAATCCACCCAAATCCTAAAAAAATTGAAATTTTTATATGAAAAACTTCTTTTGGCCATATCTCCTAAACTAAGCGTCCTAGAGCGAAAAGGGCTTTAATTCGTGACCACCCTCAAAAAATCAAAAAATCCACCCAAATCCTAAAAAAATTGAAATTTTTCTATGAAAAACTTCTTTTGGTCATATCTCCTAAACTAAGCGTCCTAGAGCGAAAAGGACGATAATTCGTAACCACCCTCAAAAAATCGAAAAATCCACCCAAATCCTAAAAAAAATTGAAATTTTTATATGAAAAGCTTCTTTTGGTCATATCTCCTAAACTAAGCGTCCTAGAGCGAAAAGGACGATAATTCGTAACCACCCTCAAAAAATCGAAAAATCCACCCAAATCCTAAAAAAAATTGAAATTTTTATATGAAAAGCTTCTTTTGGCCATATCTCCTAAACTAAGCGTCCTAGAGCGAAAAGGACGATAATTCGTGAACACCCTCAAAAAATCGAAAAATCCACTCAAATCCTAAAAAAATTTAAATGTTTATATGAAAAACTTCTTTGGCCATATCTCCTAAACTAAGCGTCCTAGAGCGAAAAGGGCTTTAATTCGTGACCACCCCCAAAAAATCAAAAAATCCACCCAATCCTAAAAAAATTGAAATTTTTATATGAAAAACTTCGTTTGGCCATATCTCCTAAACTAAGCGTCCTAGAGCGAAAAGGGCTTTAATTCGTGACCACCCCCAAAAAATCGAAAAATCCACCCAAATCCTAAAAAAATTAAATTTTTATAAGAAAAACTTCGTTTGGCCATATCTCCTAAACTAAGCGTCCTAGAGCGAAAAGGACGATAATTCGTGACCACCCTCAAAAAATCGAAAAATTCACCCAAATCCTAAAAAAATTTAAATTTTTATATGAAAAACTTCTTTTGGCCATATCTCCTAAACTAAGCGTCCTAGAGCGAAAAGGGCTTTGATTCGTGACCACCCTCAACAAATCGAAAAATCCACCCAAATCCTAAAAAATTGAAATTTTTATATGAAAAACTTCGTTTGGCCATATCTCCTAAACTAAGCGTCCTAGAGCGAAAAGGGCTTTAATTCGTGACCACCCTCAAAAAATCGAAAAATCCACTCAAATCCTAAAAAAATTTAAATGTTTATATGAAAAACTTCTTTGGCCATATCTCCTAAACTAAGCGTCCTAGAGCGAAAAGGGCTTTAATTCGTGACCACCCCCAAAAAATCAAAAAATCCACCCAATCCTAAAAAAATTGAAATTTTTATATGAAAAACTTCGTTTGGCCATATCTCCTAAACTAAGCGTCCTAGAGCGAAAAGGGCTTTAATTCGTGACCACCCCCAAAAAATCGAAAAATCCACCCAAATCCTAAAAAAATTAAATTTTTATAAGAAAAACTTCGTTTGGCCATATCTCCTAAACTAAGCGTCCTAGAGCGAAAAGGACGATAATTCGTGACCACCCTCAAAAAATCGAAAAATTCACCCAAATCCTAAAAAAATTTAAATTTTTATATGAAAAACTTCTTTTGGCCATATCTCCTAAACTAAGCGTCCTAGAGCGAAAAGGGCTTTAATTCGTGACCACCCTCAAAAAATCGAAAAATCCACCCAAATCCTAAAAAATTGAAATTTTTATATGAAAAACTTCGTTTGGCCATATCTCCTAAACTAAGCGTCCTAGAGCGAAAAGGGCTTTAATTCGTGACCACCCTCAAAAAATCGAAAAATCCACCCAAATCCTCAAAAAATTGAAATTTTTATATGAAGAACTTCTTTTGGCCATATCTCCTAAACTAAGCGTCCTAGAGCGAAAAGGACGATAATTCGTGACCACCCCCAAAAAATCGAAAAATCCACCCAAATCCTAAAAAAATTGAAATTTTTATATGAAAAACTTCTTTTGGCCATATCTCCTAAACTAAGCGTCCTAGAGCGAAAAGGACGATAATTCGTGACCACCCTCAAAAAATCGAAAAATCCACCCAAATCCTAAAAAAATTGAAATTTTTATATGAAAAACTTCTTTTGGCCATATCTCCTAAACTAAGCGTCCTAGAGCGAAAAGGGCGATAATTCGTGACCACCCCCAAAAAATCGAAAAATCCACTCAAATCCTAAAAAAATTGAAATTTTTATATGAAAAACTTCTTTTGGCCATATCTCCTAAACTAAGCGTCCTAGAGCGAAAAGGGCTTTAATTCGTGACCACCCTCAAAAAATCGAAAAATCCACCCAAATCCTAAAAAAATTGAAATTTTTATATGAAAAACTTCTTTTGGCCATATCTCCTAAACTAAGCGTCCTAGAGCGAAAAGGACGATAATTCGTGACAACCCTCAAAAAATCGAAAAATTCACCCAAATCCTAAAAAAATTGAAATTTTTATATGAAAAACTTCTTTTGGCCATATCTCCTAAACTAAGCGTCCTAGAGCGAAAAGGGCTTTAATTCGTGACCACCCTCAAAAAATCGAAAAATCCACCCAAATCCTAAAAAAATTGAAATTTTTATATGAAAAACTTCTTTTGGCCATATCTCCTAAACTAAGCGTCCTAGAGCGAAAAGGGCGATAATTCGTGACCACCCCCAAAAAATCGAAAAATCCACCCAAATCCTAAAAAAATTGAAATTTTTATATGAACTAAGCGTCCTAGAGCGAAAAGGACGATAATTCGTGACCACCCTCAAAAAATCGAAAAACCCACCCAAATCCTAAAAAAATTGAAATTTTTATATGAAAAACTTCTTTTGGCCATATCTCCTAAACTAAGCGTCCTAGAGCGAAAAGGACGATAATTCGTGACCACCCTCAAAAAATCGAAAAATCCACCCAAATCCTAAAAAAATTGAAATTTTTATATGAAAAACTTCTTTTGGCCATATCTCCTAAACTAAGCGTCCTAGAGCGAAAAGGACGATAATTCGTGACCACCCTCAAAAAATCGAAAAATCCACCCAAATCCTAAAAAAATTGAAATTTTTATATGAAAAACTTCTTTTGGCCATATCTCCTAAACTAAGCGTCCTAGAGCGAAAAGGGCTTTAATTCGTGACCACCCTCAAAAAATCGAAAAATCCACCCAAATCCTCAAAAAATTGAAATTTTTATATGAAAAACTTCTTTTGGCCATATCACCTAAACTAAGCGTCCTAGAGCGAAAAGGACGATAATTCGTGACCACCCCCAAAAAATCAAAAAATCCACCCAATCCTAAAAAAATTGAAATTTTTATATGAAAAACTTCGTTTGGCCATATCTCCTAAACTAAGCGTCCTAGAGCGAAAAGGGCTTTAATTCGTGACCACCCCCAAAAAATCGAAAAATCCACCCAAATCCTAAAAAAATTAAATTTTTATAAGAAAAACTTCGTTTGGCCATATCTCCTAAACTAAGCGTCCTAGAGCGAAAAGGACGATAATTCGTGACCACCCTCAAAAAATCGAAAAATTCACCCAAATCCTAAAAAAATTTAAATTTTTATTTGAAAAACTTCTTTTGGCCATATCTCCTAAACTAAGCGTCCTAGAGCGAAAAGGGCTTTAATTCGTGACCACCCTCAAAAAATCGAAAAATCCACCCAAATCCTAAAAAATTGAAATTTTTATATGAAAAACTTCGTTTGGCCATATCTCCTAAACTAAGCGTCCTAGAGCGAAAAGGGCTTTAATTCGTGACCACCCTCAAAAAATCGAAAAATCCACTCAAATCCTAAAAAAATTTAAATGTTTATATGAAAAACTTCTTTGGCCATATCTCCTAAACTAAGCGTCCTAGAGCGAAAAGGGCTTTAATTCGTGACCACCCCCAAAAAATCAAAAAATCCACCCAATCCTAAAAAAATTGAAATTTTTATATGAAAAACTTCGTTTGGCCATATCTCCTAAACTAAGCGTCCTAGAGCGAAAAGGGCTTTAATTCGTGACCACCCCCAAAAAATCGAAAAATCCACCCAAATCCTAAAAAAATTAAATTTTTATAAGAAAAACTTCGTTTGGCCATATCTCCTAAACTAAGCGTCCTAGAGCGAAAAGGACGATAATTCGTGACCACCCTCAAAAAATCGAAAAATTCACCCAAATCCTAAAAAAATTTAAATTTTTATATGAAAAACTTCTTTTGGCCATATCTCCTAAACTAAGCGTCCTAGAGCGAAAAGGGCTTTAATTCGTGACCACCCTCAAAAAATCGAAAAATCCACCCAAATCCTAAAAAATTGAAATTTTTATATGAAAAACTTCGTTTGGCCATATCTCCTAAACTAAGCGTCCTAGAGCGAAAAGGGCTTTAATTCGTGACCACCCTCAAAAAATCGAAAAATCCACCCAAATCCTCAAAAAATTGAAATTTTTATATGAAGAACTTCTTTTGGCCATATCTCCTAAACTAAGCGTCCTAGAGCGAAAAGGACGATAATTCGTGACCACCCCCAAAAAATCGAAAAATCCACCCAAATCCTAAAAAAATTGAAATTTTTATATGAAAAACTTCTTTTGGCCATATCTCCTAAACTAAGCGTCCTAGAGCGAAAAGGACGATAATTCGTGACCACCCTCAAAAAATCGAAAAATCCACCCAAATCCTAAAAAAATTGAAATTTTTATATGAAAAACTTCTTTTGGCCATATCTCCTAAACTAAGCGTCCTAGAGCGAAAAGGGCGATAATTCGTGACCACCCCCAAAAAATCGAAAAATCCACTCAAATCCTAAAAAAATTGAAATTTTTATATGAAAAACTTCTTTTGGCCATATCTCCTAAACTAAGCGTCCTAGAGCGAAAAGGGCTTTAATTCGTGACCACCCTCAAAAAATCGAAAAATCCACCCAAATCCTAAAAAAATTGAAATTTTTATATGAAAAACTTCTTTTGGCCATATCTCCTAAACTAAGCGTCCTAGAGCGAAAAGGACGATAATTCGTGACAACCCTCAAAAAATCGAAAAATTCACCCAAATCCTAAAAAAATTGAAATTTTTATATGAAAAACTTCTTTTGGCCATATCTCCTAAACTAAGCGTCCTAGAGCGAAAAGGGCTTTAATTCGTGACCACCCTCAAAAAATCGAAAAATCCACCCAAATCCTAAAAAAATTGAAATTTTTATATGAAAAACTTCTTTTGGCCATATCTCCTAAACTAAGCGTCCTAGAGCGAAAAGGGCGATAATTCGTGACCACCCCCAAAAAATCGAAAAATCCACCCAAATCCTAAAAAAATTTAAATTTTTATATGAAAAACTTCTTTTGGCCATATCTCCTAAACTAAGCGTCCTAGAGCGAAAAGGACGATAATTCGTGACCACCCTCAAAAAATCGAAAAACCCACCCAAATCCTAAAAAAATTGAAATTTTTATATGAAAAACTTCTTTTGGCCATATCTCCTAAACTAAGCGTCCTAGAGCGAAAAGGACGATAATTCGTGACCACCCTCAAAAAATCGAAAAATCCACCCAAATCCTAAAAAAATTGAAATTTTTATATGAAAAACTTCTTTTGGCCATATCTCCTAAACTAAGCGTCCTAGAGCGAAAAGGACGATAATTCGTGACCACCCTCAAAAAATCGAAAAATCCACCCAAATCCTAAAAAAATTGAAATTTTTATATGAAAAACTTCTTTTGGCCATATCTCCTAAACTAAGCGTCCTAGAGCGAAAAGGGCTTTATTTCGTGACCACCCCCAAAAAATCAAAAAATCCACCCAAATCCTAAAAAAATTGAAATTTTTATATGAAAAACTTCTTTTGGCCATATCTCCTAAACTAAGCGTCCTAGAGCGAAAAGGGCTTTAATTCGTGACCACCCTCAAAAAATCGAAAAATCCACCCAAATCCTCAAAAAATTGAAATTTTTATATGAAAAACTTCTTTTGGCCATATCACCTAAACTAAGCGTCCTAGAGCGAAAAGGACGATAATTCGTCCTTTCGAAAAATCCACCCAAATCCTAAAAAAATTGAAATTTTTATATGAAAAACTTCTTTTGGCCATATCTCCTAAACTAAGCGTCCTAGAGCGAAAAGGACGATAATTCGTGACCACCCTCAAAAAATCGAAAAATCCACCCAAATCCTAAAAAAATTTAAATTTTTATATGAAAAACTTCTTTTGGCCATATCTCCTAAACTAAGCGTCCTAGAGCGAAAAGGGCGATAATTCGTGACCACCCCCAAAAAATCGAAAAATCCACTCAAATCCTAAAAAAATTTAAATTTTTATATGAAAAACTTCTTTTGGCCATATCTCCTAAACTAAGCGTCCTAGAGCGAAAAGGGCTTTAATTCGTGACCACCCCCAAAAAATCGAAAAATCTACCCAAATCCTAAAAAAATTGAAATTTTTATATGAAAAACTTCTTTTGGCCATATCTCCTAAACTAAGCGTCCTAGAGCGAAAAGGGCTTTAATTCGTGACCACCCCCAAAAAATCGAAAAATCCACCCAAATCCTAAAAAAATTGAAATTTTTATATGAAAAACTTCTTTTGGTCATATCTCCTAAACTAAGCGTCCTAGAGCGAAAAGGGCTTTAATTCGTGACCACCCCCAAAAAATCGAAAAATCCACCCAAATCCTAAAAAAATTTAAATTTTTATATGAAAAACTTCTTTTGGCCATATCTCCTAAACTAAGCGTCCTAGAGCGAAAAGGGCTTTAATTCGTGACCACCCTCAAAAAATCGAAAAATCCACCCAAATCCTAAAAAAATTGAAATTTTTATATGAAAAACTTCTTTTGGCCATATCTCCTAAACTAAGCGTCCTAGAGCGAAAAGGGCTTTAATTCGTGACCACCCCCAAAAAATTGAAAAATCCACCCAAATCCTAAAAAAATTGAAATTTTTATATGAAAAGCTTCTTTTGGCCATATCTCCTAAACTAAGCGTCCTAGAGCGAAAAGGACGATAATTCGTGACCACCCTCAAAAAATCGAAAAATCCACTCAAATCCTAAAAAAATTTAAATTTTTATATGAAAAACTTCTTTTGGCCATATCTCCTAAACTAAGCGTCCTAGAGCGAAAAGGGCTTTAATTCGTGACCACCCCCAAAAAATCAAAAAATCCACCCAATCCTAAAAAAATTGAAATTTTTATATGAAAAACTTCGTTTGGCCATATCTCCTAAACTAAGCGTCCTAGAGCGAAAAGGGCGATAATTCGTGACCACCCCCAAAAAATCGAAAAATCCACCCAAATCCTAAAAAAATTGAAATTTTTATAAGAAAAACTTCGTTTGGCCATATCTCCTAAACTAAGCGTCCTAGAGCGAAAAGGGCTTTAATTCGTGACCACCCCCAAAATATCGAAAAATCCACCCAAATCCTCAAAAAATTGAAATTTTTATATGAAAAACTTCTTTTGGCCATATCTCCTAAACTAAGCGTCCTAGAGCGAAAAGGACGATAATTCGTGACCACCCACAAAAAATCGAAAAATCCACCCAAATCCTAAAAAAATTGAAATTTTTATATGAAAAACTTCTTTTGGCCATATCTCCTAAACTAAGCGTCCTAGAGCGAAAAGGACGATAATTCGTGACCACCCTCAAAAAATCGAAAAATCCACCCAAATCCTAAAAAAATTGAAATTTTTATATGAAAAACTTCTTTTGGCCATATCTCCTAAACTAAGCGTCCTAGAGCGAAAAGGGCGATAATTCGTAACCACCCCCAAAAAATCGAAAAATCCACTCAAATCCTAAAAAAATTGAAATTTTTATATGAAAAACTTCTTTTGGCCATATCTCCTAAACTAAGCGTCCTAGAGCGAAAAGGGCTTCAATTCGTGACCACCCCCAAAAAATCGAAAAATCCACCCAAATCCTAAAAAAATTGAAATTTTTATATGAAAAACTTCTTTTGGTCATATCTCCTAAACTAAGCGTCCTAGAGCGAAAAGGGCTTTAATTCGTGACCACCCCCAAAAAATCGATAAATCCACCCAAATCCTAAAAAAATTTAAATTTTTATATGAAAAACTTCTTTTGGCCATATCTCCTAAACTAAGCGTCCTAGAGCGAAAAGGGCTTTAATTCGTGACCACCCTCAAAAAATCGAAAAATCCACCCAAATCCTAAAAAAATTGAAATTTTTATATGAAAAACTTCTTTTGGCCATATCTCCTAAACTAAGCGTCCTAGAGCGAAAAGGACGATAATTCGTGACCACCCTCAAAAAATCGAAAAATTCACCCAAATCCTAAAAAAAATGAAATTTTTATATGAAAAACTTCTTTTGGCCATATCTCCTAAACTAAGCGTCCTAGAGCGAAAAGGGCTTTAATTCGTGACCACCCTCAAAAAATCGAAAAATCCACCCAAATCCTAAAAAAATTGAAATTTTTATATGAAAAACTTCTTTTGGCCATATCTCCTAAACTAAGCGTCCTAGAGCGAAAAGGGCGATAATTCGTGGACACCCCCAAAAAATCGAAAAATCCACCCAAATCCTAAAAAAATTTAAATTTTTATATGAAAAACTTCTTTTGGCCATATCTCCTAAACTAAGCGTCCTAGAGCGAAAAGGGCTTTATTTCGTGACCACCCCCAAAAAAATCAAAAAATCCACCCAAATCCTAAAAAAATTGAAATTTTTATATGAAAAACTTCTTTTGGCCATATCTCCTAAACTAAGCGTCCTAGAGCGAAAAGGGCTTTAATTCGTGACCACCCTCAAAAAATCGAAAAATCCACCCAAATCCTCAAAAAATTGAAATTTTTATATGAAAAACTTCTTTTGGCCATATCTCCTAAACTAAGCGTCCTAGAGCGAAAAGGACGATAATTCGTGACCATCCCCAAAAAATCGAAAAATCCACCCAAATCCTAAAAAAATTGAAATTTTTATATGAAAAACTTCTTTTGGCCATATCTCCTAAACTAAGCGTCCTAGAGCGAAAAGGACGATAATTCGTGACCACCCTCAAAAAATCGAAAAATCCACCCAAATCCTAAAAAAATTGAAATTTTTATATGAAAAACTTCTTTTGGCCATATCTCCTAAACTAAGCGTCCTAGAGCGAAAAGGGCGATAATTCGTGACCACCCCCAAAAAATCGAAAAATCCACTCAAATCCTAAAAAAATTGAAATTTTTATATGAAAAACTTCTTTTGGCCATATCTCCTAAACTAAGCGTCCTAGAGCGAAAAGGGCTTTAATTCGTGACCACCCCCAAAAAATCGAAAAATTCACCCAAATCCTAAAAAAATTGAAATTTTTATATGAAAAACTTCTTTTGGCCATATCTCCTAAACTAAGCGTCCTAGAGCGAAAAGGGCTTTAATTCGTGACCACCCTCAAAAAATCGAAAAATCCACTCAAATCCTAAAAAAATTTAAATTTTTATATGAAAAACTTCTTTTGGCCATATCTCCTAAACTAAGCGTCCTAGAGCGAAAAGGGCGATAATTCGTGACCACCCCCAAAAAATCGAAAAATCCACTCAAATCCTAAAAAAATTGAAATTTTTATATGAAAAACTTCTTTTGGCCATATCTCCTAAACTAAGCGTCCTAGAGCGAAAAGGGCTTTAATTCGTGACCACCCTCAAAAAATCGAAAAATCCACCCAAATCCTAAAAAAATTGAAATTTTTATATGAAAAACTTCTTTTGGCCATATCTCCTAAACTAAGCGTCCTAAAGCGAAAAGGGCGATAATTCGTGACCACCCCCAAAAAATCGAAAAATCCACCCAAATCCTAAAAAAATTGAAATTTTTATATGAAAAACTTCTTTTGGCCATATCTCCTAAACTAAGCGTCCTAGAGCGAAAAGGACGATAATTCGTGACCACCCTCAAAAAATCGAAAAACCCACCCAAATCCTAAAAAAATTGAAATTTTTATATGAAAAACTTCTTTTGGCCATATCTCCTAAACTAAGCGTCCTAGAGCGAAAAGGACGATAATTCGTGACCACCCCCACAAAATCGAAAAATTCACCCAAATCCTAAAAAAATTGAAATTTTTATATGAAAAACTTCTTTTGGCCATATCTCCTAAACTAAGCGTCCTAGAGCGAAAAGGGCGATAATTCGTGACCACCCCCAAAAAATCGAAAAATCCACTCAAATCCTAAAAAAATTTAAATTTTTATATGAAAAACTTCTTTTGGCCATATCTCCTAAACTAAGCGTCCTAGAGCGAAAAGGGCTTTAATTCGTGACCACCCTCAAAAAATCGAAAAATTCACCCAAATCCTAAAAAAATTGAAATTTTTATATGAAAAACTTCTTTTGGTCATATCTCCTAAACTAAGCGTCCTAGAGCGAAAAGGGCTTTAATTCGTGACCACCCTCAAAAAATCGAAAAATCCACCCAAATCCTAAAAAAATTGAAATTTTTATATGAAAAACTTCTTTTGGCCATATCTCCTAAACTAAGCGTCCTAGAGCGAAAAGGGCGATAATTCGTGACCACCCCCAAAAAATCGAAAAATCCACCCAAATCCTAAAAAAATTTAAATTTTTATATGAAAAACTTCTTTTGGCCATATCTCCTAAACTAAGCGTCCTAGAGCGAAAAAGACGATAATTCGTGACCACCCTCAAAAAATCGAAAAACCCACCCAAATCCTAAAAAAATTGAAATTTTTATATGAAAAACTTCTTTTGGCCATATCTCCTAAACTAAGCGTCCTAGAGCGAAAAGGACGATAATTCGTGACCACCCTCAAAGAATCGAAAAATCCACCCAAATCCTAAAAAAATTGAAATTTTTATATGAAAAACTTCTTTTGGCCATATCTCCTAAACTAAGCGTCCTAGAGCGAAAAGGACGATAATTCGTGACCACCCTCAAAAAATCGAAAAATCCACCCAAATCCTAAAAAAATTGAAATTTTTATATGAAAAACTTCTTTTGGCCATATCTCCTAAACTAAGCGTCCTAGAGCGAAAAGGGCTTTATTTCGTGACCACCCCCAAAAAATCAAAAAATCCACCCAAATCCTAAAAAAATTGAAATTTTTATATGAAAAACTTCTTTTGGCCATATCTCCTAAACTAAGCGTCCTAGAGCGAAAAGGGCTTTAATTCGTGACCACCCCCAAAAAATCGAAAAATCCACCCAATCCTAAAAAAATTGAAATTTTTATATGAAAAACTTCGTTTGGCCATATCTCCTAAACTAAGCGTCCTAGAGCGAAAAGGGCTTTAATTCGTGACCACCCCCAAAAAATCGAAAAATCCACCCAAATCCTAAAAAAATTGAAATTTTTATATGAAAAACATCTTTTGGCCATATCTCCTAAACTAAGCGTCCTAGAGCGAAAAGGGCTTTAATTCGTGACCACCCCCAAAAAATCGAAAAATCCACCCAAATCCTAAAAAAATTTAAATTTTTATATGAAAAACTTCTTTTGGCCATATCTCCTAAACTAAGCGTCCTAGAGCGAAAAGGGCTTTAATTCGTGACCACCCTCAAAAAATCGGAAAATCCACCCAAATCCTAAAAAATTGAAATTTTTATATGAAAAACTTCGTTTGGCCATATCTCCTAAACTAAGCGTCCTAGAGCGAAAAGGGCTTTAATTCGTGACCACCCTCAAAAAATCGAAAAATCCACCCAAATCCTAAAAAAATTGAAATTTTTATATGAAAAACTTCTTTTGGCCATATCTCCTAAACTAAGCGTCCTAGAGCGAAAAGGGCTTTAATTCGTGACCACCCTCAAAAAATCGAAAAATCCACCCAAATCCTAAAAAAATTGAAATTTTTATATGAAAAACTTCTTTTGGCCATATCTCCTAAACTAAGCGTCCTAGAGCGAAAAGGACGATAATTCGTGACCACCCTCAAAAAATCGAAAAATCCACCCAAATCCTAAAAAAATTGAAATTTTTATATGAAAAACTTCTTTTGGCCATATCTCCTAAACTAAGCGTCCTAGAGCGAAAAGGGCTTTAATTCGTGACCACCCTCAAAAAATCGAAAAATCCACCCAAATCCTAAAAAAATTGAAATTTTTATATGAAAAACTTCTTTTGGCCATATCTCCTAAACTAAGCGTCCTAGAGCGAAAAGGACGATAATTCGTGACCACCCTCAAAAAATCGAAAAATTCACCCAAATCCTAAAAAAATTGAAATTTTTATATGAAAAACTTCTTTTGGCCATATCTCCTAAACTAAGCGTCCTAGAGCGAAAAGGGCTTTAATTCGTGACCACCCTCAAAAAATCGAAAAATCCACCCAAATCCTAAAAAAATTTAAATTTTTATATGAAAAACTTCTTTTGGCCATATCTCCTAAACTAAGCGTCCTAGAGCGAAAAGGGCGATAATTCGTGACCACCCCCAAAAAATCGAAAAATCCACCCAAATCCTAAAAAAATTGAAATTTTTATATGAAAAACTTCTTTTGGCCATATCTCCTAAACTAAGCGTCCTAGAGCGAAAAGGACGATAATTCGTGACCACCCTCAAAAAATCGAAAAATCCACCCAAATCCTAAAAACATAGAAATTTTTATATGAAAAACTTCTTTTGGCCATATCTCCTAAACTAAGCGTCCTAGAGCGAAAAGGGCTTTATTTCGTGACCACCCCCAAAAAATCAAAAAATCCACCCAAATCCTAAAAAAATTGAAATTTTTATATGAAAAACTTCTTTTGGCCATATCTCCTAAACTAAGCGTCCTAGAGCGAAAAGGACGATAATTCGTGACCACCCTCAAAAAATCGAAAAATCCACCCAAATCCTAAAAAAATTTAAATTTTTATATGAAAAACTTCTTTTGGCCATATCTCCTAAACTAAGCGTCCTAGAGCGAAAAGGGCTTTAATTCGTGACCACCCTCAAAAAATCGAAAAATCCACCCAAATCCTAAAAAAATTGAAATTTTTATATGAAAAACTTCTTTTGGCCATATCTCCTAAACTAAGCGTCCTAGAGCGAAAAGGGCTTTATTTCGTGACCACCCCCAAAAAATCAAAAAATCCACCCAAATCCTAAAAAAATTGAAATTTTTATATGAAAAACTTCTTTTGGCCATATCTCCTAAACTAAGCGTCCTAGAGCGAAAAGGACGATAATTCGTGACCACCCTCAAAAAATCGAAAAATCCACCCAAATCCTAAAAAAATTTAAATTTTTATATGAAAAACTTCTTTTGGCCATATCTCCTAAACTAAGCGTCCTAGAGCGAAAAGGGCTTTAATTCGTGACCACCCTCAAAAAATCGAAAAATCCACCCAAATCCTAAAAAAATTGAAATTTTTATATGAAAACTTCTTTTGGCCATATCTCCTAAACTAAGCGTCCTAGAGCGAAAAGGGCGATAATTCGTGACCACCCCCAAAAAATCGAAAAATCCACCCAAATCCTAAAAAAATTGAAATTTTTATATGAAAAACTTCTTTTGGCCATATCTCCTAAACTAAGCGTCCTAGAGCGAAAAGGACGATAATTCGTGACCACCCTCAAAAAATCGAAAAACCCACTCAAATCCTAAAAAAATTGAAATTTTTATATGAAAAACTTCTTTTGGCCATTTCTCCTAAACTAAGCGTCCTAGAGCGAAAAGGACGATAATTCGTGACCACTCTCAAAAAATCGAAAAATTCACCCAAATCCTAAAAAAATTGAAATTTTTATATGAAAAACTTCTTTTGGCCATATCTCCTAAACTAAGCGTCCTAGAGCGAAAAGGGCTTTAATTCGTGACCACCCTCAAAAAATCGAAAAATCCACCCAAATCCTAAAAAAATTTAAATTTTTATATGAAAAACTTCTTTTGGCCATATCTCCTAAACTAAGCGTCCTAGAGCGAAAAGGGCGATAATTCGTGACCACCCCCAAAAAATCGAAAAATCCACCCAAATCCTAAAAAAATTGAAATTTTTATATGAAAAACTTCTTTTGGCCATATCTCCTAAACTAAGCGTCCTAGAGCGAAAAGGACGATAATTCGTGACCACCCTCAAAAAATCGAAAAATCCACCCAAATCCTAAAAAAATTGAAATTTTTATATGAAAAACTTCTTTTGGCCATATCTCCTAAACTAAGCGTCCTAGAGCGAAAAGGGCTTTATTTCGTGACCACCCCCAAAAAATCAAAAAATCCACCCAAATCCTAAAAAAATTGAAATTTTTATATGAAAAACTTCTTTTGGCCATATCTCCTAAACTAAGCGTCCTAGAGCGAAAAGGACGATAATTCGTGACCACCCTCAAAAAATCGAAAAATCCACCCAAATCCTAAAAAAATTTAAATTTTTATATGAAAAACTTCTTTTGGCCATATCTCCTAAACTAAGCGTCCTAGAGCGAAAAGGGCGATAATTCGTGACCACCCCCAAAAAATCGAAAAATCCACTCAAATCCTAAAAAATTTTAAATTTTTATATGAAAAACTTCTTTTGGCCATATCTCCTAAACTAAGCGTCCTAGAGCGAAAAGGGCTTTAATTCGTGACCACCCCCAAAAAATCGAAAAATCCACCCAAATCCTAAAAAAATTGAAATTTTTATATGAAAAACTTCTTTTGGTCATATCTCCTAAACTAAGCGTCCTAGAGCGAAAAGGGCTTTAATTCGTGACCACCCCCAAAAAATCGAAAAATCCACCCAAATCCTAAAAAAATTTAAATTTTTATATGAAAAACTTCTTTTGGCCATATCTCCTAAACTAAGCGTCCTAGAGCGAAAAGGACGATAATTCGTGACCACCCTCAAAAAATCGAAAAATTCACCCAAATCCTAAAAAAATTGAAATTTTTATATGAAAAACTTCTTTTGACCATATCTCCTAAACTAAGCGTCCTAGAGCGAAAAGGGCTTTAATTCGTGACCACCCTCAAAAAATCGAAAAATCCACCCAAATCCTAAAAAAATTGAAATTTTTATATGAAAACTTCTTTTGGCCATATCTCCTAAACTAAGCGTCCTAGAGCGAAAAGGACGATAATTCGTGACCACCCCAAAAAATCGAAAAATCCACCCAAATCCTAAAAAAATTGAAATTTTTATATGAAAAACTTCTTTTGGCCATATCTCCTAAACTAAGCGTCCTAGAGCGAAAAGGACGATAATTCGTGACCACCCTCAAAAAATCGAAAAATCCACCCAAATCCTAAAAAAATTGAAATTTTTATATGAAAAACTTCTTTTGGCCATATCTCCTAAACTAAGCGTCCTAGAGCGAAAAGGGCGATAATTCGTGACCACCCCCAAAAAATCGAAAAATCCACTCAAATCCTAAAAAAATTGAAATTTTTATATGAAAAACTTCTTTTGGCCATATCTCCTAAACTAAGCGTCCTAGAGCGAAAAGGGCTTTAATTCGTGACCACCCCCAAAAAATCGAAAAATTCACCCAAATCCTAAAAAAATTGAAATTTTTATATGAAAAACTTCTTTTGGCCATATCTCCTAAACTAAGCGTCCTAGAGCGAAAAGGGCTTTAATTCGTGACCACCCTCAAAAAATCGAAAAATCCACTCAAATCCTAAAAAAATTTAAATTTTTATATGAAAAACTTCTTTTGGCCATATCTCCTAAACTAAGCGTCCTAGAGCGAAAAGGGCGATAATTCGTGACCACCCCCAAAAAATCGAAAAATCCACTCAAATCCTAAAAAAATTGAAATTTTTATATGAAAAACTTCTTTTGGCCATATCTCCTAAACTAAGCGTCCTAGAGCGAAAAGGGCTTTAATTCGTGACCACCCTCAAAAAATCGAAAAATCCACCCAAATCCTAAAAAAATTGAAATTTTTATATGAAAAACTTCTTTTGGCCATATCTCCTAAACTAAGCGTCCTAAAGCGAAAAGGGCGATAATTCGTGACCACCCCCAAAAAATCGAAAAATCCACCCAAATCCTAAAAAAATTGAAATTTTTATATGAAAAACTTCTTTTGGCCATATCTCCTAAACTAAGCGTCCTAGAGCGAAAAGGACGATAATTCGTGACCACCCTCAAAAAATCGAAAAACCCACCCAAATCCTAAAAAAATTGAAATTTTTATATGAAAAACTTCTTTTGGCCATATCTCCTAAACTAAGCGTCCTAGAGCGAAAAGGACGATAATTCGTGACCACCCCCACAAAATCGAAAAATTCACCCAAATCCTAAAAAAATTGAAATTTTTATATGAAAAACTTCTTTTGGCCATATCTCCTAAACTAAGCGTCCTAGAGCGAAAAGGGCGATAATTCGTGACCACCCCCAAAAAATCGAAAAATCCACTCAAATCCTAAAAAAATTTAAATTTTTATATGAAAAACTTCTTTTGGCCATATCTCCTAAACTAAGCGTCCTAGAGCGAAAAGGGCTTTAATTCGTGACCACCCTCAAAAAATCGAAAAATTCACCCAAATCCTAAAAAAATTGAAATTTTTATATGAAAAACTTCTTTTGGTCATATCTCCTAAACTAAGCGTCCTAGAGCGAAAAGGGCTTTAATTCGTGACCACCCTCAAAAAATCGAAAAATCCACCCAAATCCTAAAAAAATTGAAATTTTTATATGAAAAACTTCTTTTGGCCATATCTCCTAAACTAAGCGTCCTAGAGCGAAAAGGGCGATAATTCGTGACCACCCCCAAAAAATCGAAAAATCCACCCAAATCCTAAAAAAATTTAAATTTTTATATGAAAAACTTCTTTTGGCCATATCTCCTAAACTAAGCGTCCTAGAGCGAAAAAGACGATAATTCGTGACCACCCTCAAAAAATCGAAAAACCCACCCAAATCCTAAAAAAATTGAAATTTTTATATGAAAAACTTCTTTTGGCCATATCTCCTAAACTAAGCGTCCTAGAGCGAAAAGGACGATAATTCGTGACCACCCTCAAAGAATCGAAAAATCCACCCAAATCCTAAAAAAATTGAAATTTTTATATGAAAAACTTCTTTTGGCCATATCTCCTAAACTAAGCGTCCTAGAGCGAAAAGGACGATAATTCGTGACCACCCTCAAAAAATCGAAAAATCCACCCAAATCCTAAAAAAATTGAAATTTTTATATGAAAAACTTCTTTTGGCCATATCTCCTAAACTAAGCGTCCTAGAGCGAAAAGGGCTTTATTTCGTGACCACCCCCAAAAAATCAAAAAATCCACCCAAATCCTAAAAAAATTGAAATTTTTATATGAAAAACTTCTTTTGGCCATATCTCCTAAACTAAGCGTCCTAGAGCGAAAAGGGCTTTAATTCGTGACCACCCCCAAAAAATCGAAAAATCCACCCAATCCTAAAAAAATTGAAATTTTTATATGAAAAACTTCGTTTGGCCATATCTCCTAAACTAAGCGTCCTAGAGCGAAAAGGGCTTTAATTCGTGACCACCCCCAAAAAATCGAAAAATCCACCCAAATCCTAAAAAAATTGAAATTTTTATATGAAAAACATCTTTTGGCCATATCTCCTAAACTAAGCGTCCTAGAGCGAAAAGGGCTTTAATTCGTGACCACCCCCAAAAAATCGAAAAATCCACCCAAATCCTAAAAAAATTTAAATTTTTATATGAAAAACTTCTTTTGGCCATATCTCCTAAACTAAGCGTCCTAGAGCGAAAAGGGCTTTAATTCGTGACCACCCTCAAAAAATCGGAAAATCCACCCAAATCCTAAAAAATTGAAATTTTTATATGAAAAACTTCGTTTGGCCATATCTCCTAAACTAAGCGTCCTAGAGCGAAAAGGGCTTTAATTCGTGACCACCCTCAAAAAATCGAAAAATCCACCCAAATCCTAAAAAAATTGAAATTTTTATATGAAAAACTTCTTTTGGCCATATCTCCTAAACTAAGCGTCCTAGAGCGAAAAGGGCTTTAATTCGTGACCACCCTCAAAAAATCGAAAAATCCACCCAAATCCTAAAAAAATTGAAATTTTTATATGAAAAACTTCTTTTGGCCATATCTCCTAAACTAAGCGTCCTAGAGCGAAAAGGACGATAATTCGTGACCACCCTCAAAAAATCGAAAAATCCACCCAAATCCTAAAAAAATTGAAATTTTTATATGAAAAACTTCTTTTGGCCATATCTCCTAAACTAAGCGTCCTAGAGCGAAAAGGGCTTTAATTCGTGACCACCCTCAAAAAATCGAAAAATCCACCCAAATCCTAAAAAAATTGAAATTTTTATATGAAAAACTTCTTTTGGCCATATCTCCTAAACTAAGCGTCCTAGAGCGAAAAGGACGATAATTCGTGACCACCCTCAAAAAATCGAAAAATTCACCCAAATCCTAAAAAAATTGAAATTTTTATATGAAAAACTTCTTTTGGCCATATCTCCTAAACTAAGCGTCCTAGAGCGAAAAGGGCTTTAATTCGTGACCACCCTCAAAAAATCGAAAAATCCACCCAAATCCTAAAAAAATTTAAATTTTTATATGAAAAACTTCTTTTGGCCATATCTCCTAAACTAAGCGTCCTAGAGCGAAAAGGGCGATAATTCGTGACCACCCCCAAAAAATCGAAAAATCCACCCAAATCCTAAAAAAATTGAAATTTTTATATGAAAAACTTCTTTTGGCCATATCTCCTAAACTAAGCGTCCTAGAGCGAAAAGGACGATAATTCGTGACCACCCTCAAAAAATCGAAAAATCCACCCAAATCCTAAAAAAATTGAAATTTTTATATGAAAAACTTCTTTTGGCCATATCTCCTAAACTAAGCGTCCTAGAGCGAAAAGGGCTTTATTTCGTGACCACCCCCAAAAAATCAAAAAATCCACCCAAATCCTAAAAAAATTGAAATTTTTATATGAAAAACTTCTTTTGGCCATATCTCCTAAACTAAGCGTCCTAGAGCGAAAAGGACGATAATTCGTGACCACCCTCAAAAAATCGAAAAATCCACCCAAATCCTAAAAAAATTTAAATTTTTATATGAAAAACTTCTTTTGGCCATATCTCCTAAACTAAGCGTCCTAGAGCGAAAAGGGCTTTAATTCGTGACCACCCTCAAAAAATCGAAAAATCCACCCAAATCCTAAAAAAATTGAAATTTTTATATGAAAAACTTCTTTTGGCCATATCTCCTAAACTAAGCGTCCTAGAGCGAAAAGGGCTTTATTTCGTGACCACCCCCAAAAAATCAAAAAATCCACCCAAATCCTAAAAAAATTGAAATTTTTATATGAAAAACTTCTTTTGGCCATATCTCCTAAACTAAGCGTCCTAGAGCGAAAAGGACGATAATTCGTGACCACCCTCAAAAAATCGAAAAATCCACCCAAATCCTAAAAAAATTTAAATTTTTATATGAAAAACTTCTTTTGGCCATATCTCCTAAACTAAGCGTCCTAGAGCGAAAAGGGCTTTAATTCGTGACCACCCTCAAAAAATCGAAAAATCCACCCAAATCCTAAAAAAATTGAAATTTTTATATGAAAACTTCTTTTGGCCATATCTCCTAAACTAAGCGTCCTAGAGCGAAAAGGGCGATAATTCGTGACCACCCCCAAAAAATCGAAAAATCCACCCAAATCCTAAAAAAATTGAAATTTTTATATGAAAAACTTCTTTTGGCCATATCTCCTAAACTAAGCGTCCTAGAGCGAAAAGGACGATAATTCGTGACCACCCTCAAAAAATCGAAAAACCCACTCAAATCCTAAAAAAATTGAAATTTTTATATGAAAAACTTCTTTTGGCCATTTCTCCTAAACTAAGCGTCCTAGAGCGAAAAGGACGATAATTCGTGACCACTCTCAAAAAATCGAAAAATTCACCCAAATCCTAAAAAAATTGAAATTTTTATATGAAAAACTTCTTTTGGCCATATCTCCTAAACTAAGCGTCCTAGAGCGAAAAGGGCTTTAATTCGTGACCACCCTCAAAAAATCGAAAAATCCACCCAAATCCTAAAAAAATTTAAATTTTTATATGAAAAACTTCTTTTGGCCATATCTCCTAAACTAAGCGTCCTAGAGCGAAAAGGGCGATAATTCGTGACCACCCCCAAAAAATCGAAAAATCCACCCAAATCCTAAAAAAATTGAAATTTTTATATGAAAAACTTCTTTTGGCCATATCTCCTAAACTAAGCGTCCTAGAGCGAAAAGGACGATAATTCGTGACCACCCTCAAAAAATCGAAAAATCCACCCAAATCCTAAAAAAATTGAAATTTTTATATGAAAAACTTCTTTTGGCCATATCTCCTAAACTAAGCGTCCTAGAGCGAAAAGGGCTTTATTTCGTGACCACCCCCAAAAAATCAAAAAATCCACCCAAATCCTAAAAAAATTGAAATTTTTATATGAAAAACTTCTTTTGGCCATATCTCCTAAACTAAGCGTCCTAGAGCGAAAAGGACGATAATTCGTGACCACCCTCAAAAAATCGAAAAATCCACCCAAATCCTAAAAAAATTTAAATTTTTATATGAAAAACTTCTTTTGGCCATATCTCCTAAACTAAGCGTCCTAGAGCGAAAAGGGCGATAATTCGTGACCACCCCCAAAAAATCGAAAAATCCACTCAAATCCTAAAAAATTTTAAATTTTTATATGAAAAACTTCTTTTGGCCATATCTCCTAAACTAAGCGTCCTAGAGCGAAAAGGGCTTTAATTCGTGACCACCCCCAAAAAATCGAAAAATCCACCCAAATCCTAAAAAAATTGAAATTTTTATATGAAAAACTTCTTTTGGTCATATCTCCTAAACTAAGCGTCCTAGAGCGAAAAGGGCTTTAATTCGTGACCACCCCCAAAAAATCGAAAAATCCACCCAAATCCTAAAAAAATTTAAATTTTTATATGAAAAACTTCTTTTGGCCATATCTCCTAAACTAAGCGTCCTAGAGCGAAAAGGACGATAATTCGTGACCACCCTCAAAAAATCGAAAAATTCACCCAAATCCTAAAAAAATTGAAATTTTTATATGAAAAACTTCTTTTGACCATATCTCCTAAACTAAGCGTCCTAGAGCGAAAAGGGCTTTAATTCGTGACCACCCTCAAAAAATCGAAAAATCCACCCAAATCCTAAAAAAATTGAAATTTTTATATGAAAACTTCTTTTGGCCATATCTCCTAAACTAAGCGTCCTAGAGCGAAAAGGACGATAATTCGTGACCACCCCAAAAAATCGAAAAATCCACCCAAATCCTAAAAAAATTGAAATTTTTATATGAAAAACTTCTTTTGGCCATATCTCCTAAACTAAGCGTCCTAGAGCGAAAAGGACGATAATTCGTGACCACCCTCAAAAAATCGAAAAACCCACCCAAATCCTAAAAAAATTGAAATTTTTATATGAAAAACTTCTTTTGGCCATATCTCCTAAACTAAGCGTCCTAGAGCGAAAAGGACGATAATTCGTGACCACCCTCAAAAAATCGAAAAATCCACCCAAATCCTAAAAAAATTGAAATTTTTATATGAAAAACTTCTTTTGGCCATATCTCCTAAACTAAGCGTCCTAGAGCGAAAAGGACGATAATTCGTGACCACCCTCAAAAAATCGAAAAATTCACCCAAATCCTAAAAAAATTGAAATTTTTATATGAAAAACTTCTTTTGGCCATATCTCCTAAACTAAGCGTCCTAGAGCGAAAAGGGCTTTATTTCGTGACCACCCCCAAAAAATCAAAAAATCCACCCAAATCCTAAAAAAATTGAAATTTTTATATGAAAAACTTCTTTTGGCCATATCTCCTAAACTAAGCGTCCTAGAGCGAAAAGGGCTTTAATTCGTGACCACCCCCAAAAAATCGAAAAATCCACCCAATCCTAAAAAAATTGAAATTTTTATATGAAAAACTTCGTTTGGCCATATCTCCTAAACTAAGCGTCCTAGAGCGAAAAGGGCTTTAATTCGTGACCACCCCCAAAAAATCGAAAAATCCACCCAGATCCTAAAAAAATTGAAATTTTTATATGAAAAACTTCTTTTGGCCATATCTCCTAAACTAAGCGTCCTAGAGCGAAAAGGGCTTTAATTCGTGACCACCCCCAAAAAATCGAAAAATCCACCCAAATCCTAAAAAAATTGAAATTTTTATATGAAAAGCTTCTTTTGGCCATATCTCCTAAACTAAGCGTCCTAGGGCGAAAAGGACGATAATTCGTGACCACCCTCAAAAAATCGAAAAATCCACTCAAATCCTAAAAAAATTTAAATTTTTATATGAAAAACTTCTTTTGGCCATATCTCCTAAACTAAGCGTCCTAGAGCGAAAAGGGCTTTAATTCGTGACCACCCCCAAAAAATCGAAAAATCCACCCAAATCCTAAAAAATTGAAATTTTTATAAGAAAAACTTCGTTTGGCCATATCTCCTAAACTAAGCGTCCTAGAGCGAAAAGGGCTCTAATTCGTGACCACCCCCAAAAAATCGAAAAATCCACCCAAATCCTAAAAAAATTGAAATTTTTATATGAAAAACTTCTTTTGGCCATATCTCCTAAACTAAGCGTCCTAGAGCGAAAAGGGCTTTAATTCGTGACCACCCCCAAAAAATCGAAAAATCCACCCAAATCCTAAAAAAATTGAAATTTTTATATGAAAAACTTCTTTTGGCCATATCTCCTAAACTAAGCGTCCTAGAGCGAAAAGGGCTTTAATTCGTGACCACCCCCAAAAAATCGAAAAATCCACCCAAATCCTAAAAAAATTGAAATTTTTATATGAAAAACTTCTTTTGGCCATATCTCCTAAACTAAGCGTCCTAGAGCGAAAAGGACGATAATTCGTGACCACCCTCAAAAAATCGAAAAATTCACCCAAATCCTAAAAAAATTGAAATTTTTATATGAAAAACTTCTTTTGGCCATATCTCCTAAACTAAGCGTCCTAGAGCGAAAAGGGCTTTATTTCGTGACCACCCCCAAAAAATCAAAAAATCCACCCAAATCCTAAAAAAATTGAAATTTTTATATGAAAAACTTCTTTTGGCCATATCTCCTAAACTAAGCGTCCTAGAGCGAAAAGGGCTTTAATTCGTGACCACCCCCAAAAAATCGAAAAATCCACCCAATCCTAAAAAAATTGAAATTTTTATATGAAAAACTTCGTTTGGCCATATCTCCTAAACTAAGCGTCCTAGAGCGAAAAGGGCTTTAATTCGTGACCACCCCCAAAAAATCGAAAAATCCACCCAAATCCTAAAAAAATTGAAATTTTTATATGAAAAACTTCTTTTGGCCATATCTCCTAAACTAAGCGTCCTAGAGCGAAAAGGGCTTTAATTCGTGACCACCCCCAAAAAATCGAAAAATCCACCCAAATCCTAAAAAAATTGAAATTTTTATATGAAAAGCTTCTTTTGGCCATATCTCCTAAACTAAGCGTCCTAGAGCGAAAAGGACGATAATTCGTGACCACCCTCAAAAAATCGAAAAATCCACTCAAATCCTAAAAAAATTTAAATTTTTATATGAAAAACTTCTTTTGGCCATATCTCCTAAACTAAGCGTCCTAGAGCGAAAAGGGCTTTAATTCGTGACCACCCCCAAAAAATCGAAAAATCCACCCAAATCCTAAAAAATTGAAATTTTTATAAGAAAAACTTCGTTTGGCCATATCTCCTAAACTAAGCGTCCTAGAGCGAAAAGGGCTCTAATTCGTGACCACCCCCAAAAAATCGAAAAATCCACCCAAATCCTAAAAAAATTGAAATTTTTATATGAAAAACTTCTTTTGGCCATATCTCCTAAACTAAGCGTCCTAGAGCGAAAAGGGCTTTAATTCGTGACCACCCCCAAAAAATCGAAAAATCCACCCAAATCCTAAAAAAATTGAAATTTTTATATGAAAAACTTCTTTTGGCCATATCTCCTAAACTAAGCGTCCTAGAGCGAAAAGGGCTTTAATTCGTGACCACCCCCAAAAAATCGAAAAATCCACCCAAATCCTAAAAAAATTTAAATTTTTATATGAAAAACTTCTTTTGGCCATATCTCCTAAACTAAGCGTCCTAGAGCGAAAAGGGCTTTAATTCGTGACCACCCTCAAAAAATCGAAAAATCCACCCAAATCCTAAAAAAATTGAAATTTTTATATGAAAAACTTCTTTTGGCCATATCTCCTAAACTAAGCGTCCTAGAGCGAAAAGGACGATAATTCGTGACCACCCTCAAAAAATCGAAAAATTCACCCAAATCCTAAAAAAATTGAAATTTTTATATGAAAAACTTCTTTTGGCCATATCTCCTAAACTAAGCGTCCTAGAGCGAAAAGGGCTTTAATTCGTGACCACCCTCAAAAAATCGAAAAATCCACCCAAATCCTAAAAAAATTGAAATTTTTATATGAAAAACTTCTTTTGGCCATATCTCCTAAACTAAGCGTCCTAGAGCGAAAAGGGCGATAATTCGTGACCACCCTCAAAAAATCGAAAAATCCACCCAAATCCTAAAAAAATTGAAATTTTTATATGAAAAACTTCTTTTGGCCATATCTCCTAAACTAAGCGTCCTAGAGCGAAAAGGACGATAATTCGTGACCACCCTCAAAAAATCGAAAAACCCACCCAAATCCTAAAAAAATTGAAATTTTTATATGAAAAACTTCTTTTGGCCATATCTCCTAAACTAAGCGTCCTAGAGCGAAAAGGGCTTTAATTCGTGACCACCCCCAAAAAATCGAAAAATCCACCCAAATCCTAAAAAAATTTAAATTTTTATATGAAAAACTTCTTTTGGCCATATCTCCTAAACTAAGCGTCCTAGAGCGAAAAGGGCTTTAATTCGTGACCACCCTCAAAAAATCGAAAAATCCACCCAAATCCTAAAAAAATTGAAATTTTTATATGAAAAACTTCTTTTGGCCATATCTCCTAAACTAAGCGTCCTAGAGCGAAAAGGACGATAATTCGTGACCACCCTCAAAAAATCGAAAAATTCACCCAAATCCTAAAAAAATTGAAATTTTTATATGAAAAACTTCTTTTGGCCATATCTCCTAAACTAAGCGTCCTAGAGCGAAAAGGGCTTTAATTCGTGACCACCCTCAAAAAATCGAAAAATCCACCCAAATCCTAAAAAAATTGAAATTTTTATATGAAAAACTTCTTTTGGCCATATCTCCTAAACTAAGCGTCCTAGAGCGAAAAGGGCGATAATTCGTGACCACCCTCAAAAAATCGAAAAATCCACCCAAATCCTAAAAAAATTGAAATTTTTATATGAAAAACTTCTTTTGGCCATATCTCCTAAACTAAGCGTCCTAGAGCGAAAAGGACGATAATTCGTGACCACCCTCAAAAAATCGAAAAACCCACCCAAATCCTAAAAAAATTGAAATTTTTATATGAAAAACTTCTTTTGGCCATATCTCCTAAACTAAGCGTCCTAGAGCGAAAAGGACGATAATTCGTGACCACCCTCAAAAAATCGAAAAATCCACCCAAATCCTAAAAAAATTGAAATTTTTATATGAAAAACTTCTTTTGGCCATATCTCCTAAACTAAGCGTCCTAGAGCGAAAAGGGCTTTATTTCGGACCACCCCCAAAAAATCAAAAAATCCACCCAAATCCTAAAAAAATTGAAATTTTAATATGAAAAACTTCTTTTGGCCATATCTCCTAAACTAAGCGTCCTAGAGCGAAAAGGGCTTTAATTCGTGACCACCCTCAAAAAATCGAAAAATCCACCCAAATCCTCAAAAAATTGAAATTTTTATATGAAAAACTTCTTTTGGCCATATCTCCTAAACTAAGCGTCCTAGAGCGAAAAGGACGATAATTCGTGACCACCCCCAAAAAATTGAAAAATCCACCCAAATCCTAAAAAAATTTAAATTTTTATATGAAAAAATTCTCCTAAACTAAGCGTCCTAGAGCGAAAAGGGCTTTAATTCGTGAAAAAATTTAAATTTTTATATGAAAAAATTCTCCTAAACTAAGCGTCCTAGAGCGAAAAGGGCTTTAATTCGTGACCACCCTCAAAAAATCGAAAAATCCACCCAAATCCTAAAAAAATTGAAATTTTTATATGAAAAACTTCTTTTGGCCATATCTCCTAAACTAAGCGTCCTAGAGCGAAAAGGACGATAATTCGTGACCACCCTCCTAGAGCGAAAAGGGCGATAATTCGTGACCACCCCCAAAAAATCGAAAAATCCACCCAAATCCTAAAAAAAATTGAAATTTTTATATGAAAAACTTCTTTTGGCCATATCTCCTAAACTAAGCGTCCTAGAGCGAAAAGGGCTTTAAGTCGTGACCACCCCCAAAAAATCAAAAAATCCACCCAATCCTAAAAAAATTGAAATTTTTATATGAAAAACTTCGTTTGGCCATATCTCCTAAACTAAGCGTCCTAGAGCGAAAAGGGCTTTAATTCGTGACCACCCCCAAAAAATCGAAAAATCCACCCAAATCCTAAAAAAATTTAAATTTTTATATGAAAAACTTCTTTTGGCCATATCTCCTAAACTAAGCGTCCTAGAGCGAAAAGGGCTTTAATTCGTGACCACCCTCAAAAAATCGAAAAATCCACCCAAATCCTAAAAAATTGAAATTTTTATATGAAAAACTTCGTTTGGCCATATCTCCTAAACTAAGCGTCCTAGAGCGAAAAGGGCTTTAATTCGTGACCACCCTCAAAAAATCGAAAAATCCACCCAAATCCTAAAAAAATTGAAATTTTTATATGAAAAACTTCTTTTGGCCATATCTCCTAAACTAAGCGTCCTAAAGCGAAAAGGGCGATAATTCGTGACCACCCCCAAAAAATCGAAAAATCCACTCAAATCCTAAAAAAATTGAAATTTTTATATGAAAAACTTCTTTTGGCCATATCTCCTAAACTAAGCGTCCTAGAGCGAAAAGGGCTTTAATTCGTGACCACCCCCAAAAAATCGAAAAATCCACCCAAATCCTAAAAAAATTGAAATTTTTATATGAAAAACTTTTTTTGGTCATATCTCCTAAACTAAGCGTCCTAGAGCGAAAAGGGCTTTAATTCGTGACCACCCCCAAAAAATCGAAAAATCCACCCAAATCCTAAAAAAATTGAAATTTTTATATGAAAAACTTCTTTTGGCCATATCTCCTAAACTAAGCGTCCTACAGCGAAAAGGGCTTTAATTCGTGACCACCCTCAAAAAATCGAAAAATCCACCCAAATCCTAAAAAAATTGAAATTTTTATATGAAAAACTTATTTTGGCCATATCTCCTAAACTAAGCGTCCTAGAGCGAAAAGGACGATAATTCGTGACCACCCTCAAAAAATCGAAAAATTCACCCAAATCCTAAAAAAATTGAAATTTTTATATGAAAAACTTCTTTTGGCCATATCTCCTAAACTAAGCGTCCTAGAGCGAAAAGGGCGATAATTCGTGACCACCCCCAAAAAATCGAAAAATCCACCCAAATCCTAAAAAAATTGAAATTTTTATATGAAAAACTTCTTTTGGCCATATCTCCTAAACTAAGCGTCCTAGAGCGAAAAGGACGATAATTCGTGACCACCCTCAAAAAATCGAAAAACCCACCCAAATCCTAAAAAAATTGAAATTTTTATATGAAAAACTTCTTTTGGCCATATCTCCTAAACTAAGCGTCCTAGAGCGAAAAGGACGATAATTCGTGACCACCCTCAAAAAATCGAAAAATCCACCCAAATCCTAAAAAAATTGAAATTTTTATATGAAAAACTTCTTTTGGCCATATCTCCTAAACTAAGCGTCCTAGAGCGAAAAGGACGATAATTCGTGACCACCCTCAAAAAATTGAAAAATCCACCCAAATCCTAAAAAAATTGAAATTTTTATATGAAAAACTTCTTTTGGCCATATCTCCTAAACTAAGCGTCCTAGAGCGAAAAGGACGATAATTCGTGACCACCCCCAAAAAATTGAAAAATCCACCCAAATCCTAAAAAATTGAAATTTTTTTATGAAAAACTTCTTTTGGCCATATCTCCTAAACTAAGCGTCCTAGAGCGAAAAGGACGATAATTCGTGACCACCCCCAAAAAATCGAAAAATCCACCCAAATCCTAAAAAAATTGAAATTTTTATATGAAAAACTTCTTTTGGCCATATCTCCTAAACTAAGCGTCCTAGAGCGAAAAGGACGATAATTCGTGACCACCCTCAAAAAATCGAAAAATCCACCCAAATCCTAAAAAAATTTAAATTTTTATATGAAAAACTTCTTTTGGCCATATCTCCTAAACTAAGCGTCCTAGAGCGAAAAGGACGATAATTCGTGACCACCCGCAAAAAATCAAAAAATCCACCCAAATCCTAAAAAAAATGAAATTTTTATATGAAAAACTTCTTTTGGCCATATCTCCTAAACTAAGCGTCCTAGAGAGAAAAGGACGATAATTCGTGAACACCCCCAAAAAATCGAAAAAAACCACCCAAATCCTAAAAAAAATGAAATTTTTATATGAAAAACTTCTTTTGGTCATATCTCCTAAACTAAGCGTCCTAGAGCGAAAAGGGCGATAATTCGTGACCACCCCCAAAAAATCGAAAAATCCACTCAAATCCTAAAAAAATTTAAATTTTTATATGAAAAACTTCTTTTGGCCATATCTCCTAAACTAAGCGTCCTAGAGCGAAAAGGGCTTTAATTCGTGACCACCCCCAAAAAATCGAAAAATCCACCCAAATCCTAAAAAAATTGAAATTTTTATATGAAAAACTTCTTTTGGTCATATCTCCTAAACTAAGCGTCCTAGAGCGAAAAGGGCTTTAGTTCGTGACCACCTCCAAAAAATCGAAAAATCCACCCAAATCGTAAAAAAATTGAAATTTTTATATGAAAAACTTCTTTTGGCCATATCTCCTAAACTAAGCGTCCTAGAGCGAAAAGGGCTTTAATTCGTGACCACCCTCAAAAAATCGAAAAATCCACCCAAATCCTAAAAAAATTGAAATTTTTATATGAAAAACTTCTTTTGGCCATATCTCCTAAACTAAGCGTCCTAGAGCGAAAAGGACGATAATTCGTGACCACCCTCAAAAAATCGAAAAATTCACCCAAATCCTAAAAAAATTGAAATTTTTATATGAAAAACTTCTTTTGGCCATATCTCCTAAACTAAGCGTCCTAGAGCGAAAAGGGCTTTAATTCGTGACCACCCTCAAAAAATCGAAAAATCCACCCAAATCCTAAAAAAATTGAAATTTTTATATGAAAACCTTCTTTTGGCCATATCTCCTAAACTAAGCGTCCTAGAGCGAAAAGGGCGATAATTCGTGACCACCCCCAAAAAATCGAAAAATCCACCCAAATCCTAAAAAAATTGAAATTTTTATATGAAAAACTTCTTTTGGCCATATCTCCTAAACTAAGCGTCCTAGAGCGAAAAGGACGATAATTCGTGACCACCCTCAAAAAATCGAAAAACCCACCCAAATCCTAAAAAAATTGAAATTTTTATATGAAAAACTTCTTTTGGCCATATCTCCTAAACTAAGCGTCCTAGAGCGAAAAGGACGATAATTCGTGACCACCCTCAAAAAATCGAAAAATCCACCCAAATCCTAAAAAAATTGAAATTTTTATATGAAAAACTTCTTTTGGCCATATCTCCTAAACTAAGCGTCCTAGAGCGAAAAGGGCTTTATTTCGTGACCACCCCCAAAAAATCAAAAAATCCACCCAAATCCTAAAAAAATTGAAATTTTTATATGAAAAACTTCTTTTGGCCATATCTCCTAAACTAAGCGTCCTAGAGCGAAAAGGGCTTTAATTCGTGACCACCCCCAAAAAATCGAAAAATCCACCCAACCCAATCCTAAAAAAATTGAAATTTTTATATGAAAAACTTCGTTTGGCCATATCTCCTAAACTAAGCGTCCTAGAGCGAAAAGGGCTTTAATTCGTGACCACCCCCAAAAAACGAAAAATCCACCCAAATCCTAAAAAAATTGAAATTTTTATATGAAAAACTTCTTTTGGCCATATCTCCTAAACTAAGCGTCCTAGAGCGAAAAGGACGATAATTCGTGACCACCCTCACAAAATCGAAAAATCCACCCAAATCCTAAAAAAATTGAAATTTTTATATGAAAAACTTCTTTTGGCCATATCTCCTAAACTAAGCGACCTAGAGCGAAAAGGACGATAAATCGTGACCACCCTCAAAAAATCGAAAAATCCACCCAAATCCTAAAAAAATTCAAATTTTTATATGAAAAACTTCTTTTGGCCACATCTCCTAAACTAAGCGTCCTAGAGCGAAAAGGACGATAATTCGTGACCACCCTCACAAAATCGAAAGATCCACCCAAATCCTAAAAAAATTGAAATTTTGATATGAAAAACTTCTTTTGGTCATATCTCCTAAACTAAGCGTCCTAGAGCGAAAAGGACGATAATTCGTGACCACCCTCAAAAAATCGAAAAATCCACCCAAATCCTAAAAAAATTGAAATTTTTATATGAAAAACTTCTTTTGGCCATATCTCCTAAACTAAGCGTCCTAGAGCGAAAAGGGCTTTATTTCGTGACCACCCCCAAAAAATCAAAAAATCCACCCAAATCCTAAAAAAATTGAAATTTTTATATGAAAAACTTCTTTTGGCCATATCTCCTAAACTAAGCGTCCTAGAGCGAAAAGGGCTTTAATTCGTGACCACCCCCAAAAAATCGAAAAATCCACCCAACCCAATCCTAAAAAAATTGAAATTTTTATATGAAAAACTTCGTTTGGCCATATCTCCTAAACTAAGCGTCCTAGAGCGAAAAGGGCTTTAATTCGTGACCACCCTCAAAAAATCGAAAGATCCACCCAAATCCTAAAAAAATTGAAATTTTGATATGAAAAACTTCTTTTGGCCATATCTCCTAAACTAAGCGTCCTAGAGCGAAAAGGAGGATAATTCGTGACCACCCCCAAAAAATCGAAAAATCCACCCAAATCCTAAAAAAATTGAAATTTTTATATGAAAAACTTCTTTTGGCCATATCTCCTAAACTAAGCGTCTTAGAGCGAAACGGACAATAATTCGTGACCACCCTCAAAAAATCGAAAAATCCACCCAAATCCTAAAAAAATTGAAATTTTTATATGAAAAACTTCTTTTGGCCATATCTCCTAAACTAAGCGTCCTAGAGCGAAAAGGACGATAATTCGTGACCACCCCCAAAAAATCGAAAAATACACCCAAATCCTAAAAAAATTGAAATTTTTATATGAAAAACTTCTTTTGGCCGTATCTCCTAAACTAAGCGTCCTAGAGCGAAAAGGACGATAATTCGTGACCACCCTCAAAAAATCGAAAAATCCACCCAAATCCTAAAAAAATTAAAATTTTTATATGAAAAACTTCTTTTGGCCATATCTCCTAAACTAAGCGTCCTAGAGCGAAAAAGACGATAATTCGTGACCACCCTCAAAAAATCGAAAAATCCAACCAAATCCTAAAAAAAATTGAAATTTTTATATGAAAAACTTCTTTTGGCCATATCTCTTAAACTAAGCGTCCTAGAGCGAAAAGAACGATAATTCGTGACCACCCTCAAAAAATCGAAAAATCCACCCAAATCCTAAAAAAATTAAAATTTTTATATGAAAAACTTCTTTTGGCCATATCTCCTAAACTAAGCGTCCTAGAGCGAAAAAGACGATAATTCGTGACCACCCTCAAAAAATCGAAAAATCCAACCAAATCCTAAAAAAAATTGAAATTTTTATATGAAAAACTTCTTTTGGTCATATCTCCTATACTAAGCGTCCTAGAGCGAAAAGGACGATAATTCGTGACCACCCCCAAAAAAATCGAAAAATCCACCCAAATCCTAAAAAAAATGAAAATTTTATATGAAAAACTTCTTTTGGCCATATCTCCTAAACTAAGCGTCCGAGAGCGAAAAGGGCTTTAATTCGTGACCACCCCCAAAAAATCTAAAAATCCACCCAAATCCTAAAAAAATTGAAATTTTTATATGAAAAACTTCTTTTGGCCATATCTCCTAAACTAAGCGTCCTAGAGCGAAAAGGGCGATAATTCGTGACCACCCCCAAAAAATCGAAAAATCCACCCAAATCCTAAAAAAATTGAAATTTTTATATGAAAAACTTCTTTTGGCCATATCTCCTAAACTAAGCGTCCTAGAGCGAAAAAGACGATAATTCGTGACCACCCTCAAAAAATCGAAAAATCCAACCAAATCCTAAAAAAATTGAAATTTTTATATGAAAAACTTCTTTTGGCCATATCTCCTAAACTAAGCGTCCTAGAGCGAAAAGGACGATAATTCGTGACCACCCTCAAAAAATCGAAAAATTCACCCAAATCCTAAAAAAATTGAAATTTTTATATGAAAAACTTCTTTTGGCCATATCTCCTAAACTAAGCGTCCTAGAGCGAAAAGGGCTTTAATTCGTGACCACCCTCAAAAAATCGAAAAATCCACCCAAATCCTAAAAAAATTGAAATTTTTATATGAAAACCTTCTTTTGGCCATATCTCCTAAACTAAGCGTCCTAGAGCGAAAAGGGCGATAATTCGTGACCACCCCCAAAAAATCGAAAAATCCACCCAACCCAATCCTAAAAAAATTGAAATTTTTATATGAAAAACTTCGTTTGGCCATATCTCCTAAACTAAGCGTCCTAGAGCGAAAAGGGCTTTATTTCGTGACCACCCCCAAAAAATCAAAAAATCCACCCAAATCCTAAAAAAATTGAAATTTTTATATGAAAAACTTCTTTTGGCCATATCTCCTAAACTAAGCGTCCTAGAGCGAAAAGGGCTTTAATTCGTGACCACCCCCAAAAAATCGAAAAATCCACCCAACCCAATCCTAAAAAAATTGAAATTTTTATATGAAAAACTTCGTTTGGCCATATCTCCTAAACTAAGCGTCCTAGAGCGAAAAGGGCTTTAATTCGTGACCACCCTCAAAAAATCGAAAGATCCACCCAAATCCTAAAAAAATTGAAATTTTGATATGAAAAACTTCTTTTGGCCATATCTCCTAAACTAAGCGTCCTAGAGCGAAAAGGAGGATAATTCGTGACCACCCCCAAAAAATCGAAAAATCCACCCAAATCCTAAAAAAATTGAAATTTTTATATGAAAAACTTCTTTTGGCCATATCTCCTAAACTAAGCGTCTTAGAGCGAAACGGACAATAATTCGTGACCACCCTCAAAAAATCGAAAAATCCACCCAAATCCTAAAAAAATTGAAATTTTTATATGAAAAACTTCTTTTGGCCATATCTCCTAAACTAAGCGTCCTAGAGCGAAAAGGACGATAATTCGTGACCACCCCCAAAAAATCGAAAAATACACCCAAATCCTAAAAAAATTGAAATTTTTATATGAAAAACTTCTTTTGGCCGTATCTCCTAAACTAAGCGTCCTAGAGCGAAAAGGACGATAATTCGTGACCACCCTCAAAAAATCGAAAAATCCACCCAAATCCTAAAAAAATTAAAATTTTTATATGAAAAACTTCTTTTGGCCATATCTCCTAAACTAAGCGTCCTAGAGCGAAAAAGACGATAATTCGTGACCACCCTCAAAAAATCGAAAAATCCAACCAAATCCTAAAAAAAATTGAAATTTTTATATGAAAAACTTCTTTTGGCCATATCTCTTAAACTAAGCGTCCTAGAGCGAAAAGAACGATAATTCGTGACCACCCTCAAAAAATCGAAAAATCCACCCAAATCCTAAAAAAATTAAAATTTTTATATGAAAAACTTCTTTTGGCCATATCTCCTAAACTAAGCGTCCTAGAGCGAAAAAGACGATAATTCGTGACCACCCTCAAAAAATCGAAAAATCCAACCAAATCCTAAAAAAAATTGAAATTTTTATATGAAAAACTTCTTTTGGTCATATCTCCTATACTAAGCGTCCTAGAGCGAAAAGGACGATAATTCGTGACCACCCCCAAAAAAATCGAAAAATCCACCCAAATCCTAAAAAAAATGAAAATTTTATATGAAAAACTTCTTTTGGCCATATCTCCTAAACTAAGCGTCCGAGAGCGAAAAGGGCTTTAATTCGTGACCACCCCCAAAAAATCTAAAAATCCACCCAAATCCTAAAAAAATTGAAATTTTTATATGAAAAACTTCTTTTGGCCATATCTCCTAAACTAAGCGTCCTAGAGCGAAAAGGGCGATAATTCGTGACCACCCCCAAAAAATCGAAAAATCCACCCAAATCCTAAAAAAATTGAAATTTTTATATGAAAAACTTCTTTTGGCCATATCTCCTAAACTAAGCGTCCTAGAGCGAAAAAGACGATAATTCGTGACCACCCTCAAAAAATCGAAAAATCCAACCAAATCCTAAAAAAATTGAAATTTTTATATGAAAAACTTCTTTTGGCCATATCTCCTAAACTAAGCGTCCTAGAGCGAAAAGGACGATAATTCGTGACCACCCTCAAAAAATCGAAAAATTCACCCAAATCCTAAAAAAATTGAAATTTTTATATGAAAAACTTCTTTTGGCCATATCTCCTAAACTAAGCGTCCTAGAGCGAAAAGGGCTTTAATTCGTGACCACCCTCAAAAAATCGAAAAATCCACCCAAATCCTAAAAAAATTGAAATTTTTATATGAAAACCTTCTTTTGGCCATATCTCCTAAACTAAGCGTCCTAGAGCGAAAAGGGCGATAATTCGTGACCACCCCCAAAAAATCGAAAAATCCACCCAACCCAATCCTAAAAAAATTGAAATTTTTATATGAAAAACTTCGTTTGGCCATATCTCCTAAACTAAGCGTCCTAGAGCGAAAAGGGCTTTATTTCGTGACCACCCCCAAAAAATCAAAAAATCCACCCAAATCCTAAAAAAATTGAAATTTTTATATGAAAAACTTCTTTTGGCCATATCTCCTAAACTAAGCGTCCTAGAGCGAAAAGGGCTTTAATTCGTGACCACCCCCAAAAAATCGAAAAATCCACCCAACCCAATCCTAAAAAAATTGAAATTTTTATATGAAAAACTTCGTTTGGCCATATCTCCTAAACTAAGCGTCCTAGAGCGAAAAGGGCTTTAATTCGTGACCACCCTCAAAAAATCGAAAGATCCACCCAAATCCTAAAAAAATTGAAATTTTGATATGAAAAACTTCTTTTGGCCATATCTCCTAAACTAAGCGTCCTAGAGCGAAAAGGAGGATAATTCGTGACCACCCCCAAAAAATCGAAAAATCCACCCAAATCCTAAAAAAATTGAAATTTTTATATGAAAAACTTCTTTTGGCCATATCTCCTAAACTAAGCGTCTTAGAGCGAAACGGACAATAATTCGTGACCACCCTCAAAAAATCGAAAAATCCACCCAAATCCTAAAAAAATTGAAATTTTTATATGAAAAACTTCTTTTGGCCATATCTCCTAAACTAAGCGTCCTAGAGCGAAAAGGACGATAATTCGTGACCACCCCCAAAAAATCGAAAAATACACCCAAATCCTAAAAAAATTGAAATTTTTATATGAAAAACTTCTTTTGGCCGTATCTCCTAAACTAAGCGTCCTAGAGCGAAAAGGACGATAATTCGTGACCACCCTCAAAAAATCGAAAAATCCACCCAAATCCTAAAAAAATTAAAATTTTTATATGAAAAACTTCTTTTGGCCATATCTCCTAAACTAAGCGTCCTAGAGCGAAAAAGACGATAATTCGTGACCACCCTCAAAAAATCGAAAAATCCAACCAAATCCTAAAAAAAATTGAAATTTTTATATGAAAAACTTCTTTTGGCCATATCTCTTAAACTAAGCGTCCTAGAGCGAAAAGAACGATAATTCGTGACCACCCTCAAAAAATCGAAAAATCCACCCAAATCCTAAAAAAATTAAAATTTTTATATGAAAAACTTCTTTTGGCCATATCTCCTAAACTAAGCGTCCTAGAGCGAAAAAGACGATAATTCGTGACCACCCTCAAAAAATCGAAAAATCCAACCAAATCCTAAAAAAAATTGAAATTTTTATATGAAAAACTTCTTTTGGTCATATCTCCTATACTAAGCGTCCTAGAGCGAAAAGGACGATAATTCGTGACCACCCCCAAAAAAATCGAAAAATCCACCCAAATCCTAAAAAAAATGAAAATTTTATATGAAAAACTTCTTTTGGCCATATCTCCTAAACTAAGCGTCCGAGAGCGAAAAGGGCTTTAATTCGTGACCACCCCCAAAAAATCTAAAAATCCACCCAAATCCTAAAAAAATTGAAATTTTTATATGAAAAACTTCTTTTGGCCATATCTCCTAAACTAAGCGTCCTAGAGCGAAAAGGGCGATAATTCGTGACCACCCCCAAAAAATCGAAAAATCCACCCAAATCCTAAAAAAATTGAAATTTTTATATGAAAAACTTCTTTTGGCCATATCTCCTAAACTAAGCGTCCTAGAGCGAAAAAGACGATAATTCGTGACCACCCTCAAAAAATCGAAAAATCCAACCAAATCCTAAAAAAATTGAAATTTTTATATGAAAAACTTCTTTTGGCCATATCTCCTAAACTAAGCGTCCTAGAGCGAAAAGGACGATAATTCGTGACCACCCTCAAAAAATCGAAAAATTCACCCAAATCCTAAAAAAATTGAAATTTTTATATGAAAAACTTCTTTTGGCCATATCTCCTAAACTAAGCGTCCTAGAGCGAAAAGGGCTTTAATTCGTGACCACCCTCAAAAAATCGAAAAATCCACCCAAATCCTAAAAAAATTGAAATTTTTATATGAAAACCTTCTTTTGGCCATATCTCCTAAACTAAGCGTCCTAGAGCGAAAAGGGCGATAATTCGTGACCACCCCCAAAAAATCGAAAAATCCACCCAAATCCTAAAAAAATTGAAATTTTTATATGAAAAACTTCTTTTGGCCATATCTCCTAAACTAAGCGTCCTAGAGCGAAAAGGACGATAATTCGTGACCACCCTCAAAAAATCGAAAAACCCACCCAAATCCTAAAAAAATTGAAATTTTTATATGAAAAACTTCTTTTGGCCATATCTCCTAAACTAAGCGTCCTAGAGCGAAAAGGACGATAATTCGTGACCACCCTCAAAAAATCGAAAAATCCACCCAAATCCTAAAAAAATTGAAATTTTTATATGAAAAACTTCTTTTGGCCATATCTCCTAAACTAAGCGTCCTAGAGCGAAAAGGGCTTTATTTCGTGACCACCCCCAAAAAATCAAAAAATCCACCCAAATCCTAAAAAAATTGAAATTTTTATATGAAAAACTTCTTTTGGCCATATCTCCTAAACTAAGCGTCCTAGAGCGAAAAGGGCTTTAATTCGTGACCACCCCCAAAAAATCGAAAAATCCACCCAACCCAATCCTAAAAAAATTGAAATTTTTATATGAAAAACTTCGTTTGGCCATATCTCCTAAACTAAGCGTCCTAGAGCGAAAAGGGCTTTAATTCGTGACCACCCCCAAAAAACGAAAAATCCACCCAAATCCTAAAAAAATTGAAATTTTTATATGAAAAACTTCTTTTGGCCATATCTCCTAAACTAAGCGTCCTAGAGCGAAAAGGACGATAATTCGTGACCACCCTCACAAAATCGAAAAATCCACCCAAATCCTAAAAAAATTGAAATTTTTATATGAAAAACTTCTTTTGGCCATATCTCCTAAACTAAGCGACCTAGAGCGAAAAGGACGATAAATCGTGACCACCCTCAAAAAATCGAAAAATCCACCCAAATCCTAAAAAAATTCAAATTTTTATATGAAAAACTTCTTTTGGCCACATCTCCTAAACTAAGCGTCCTAGAGCGAAAAGGACGATAATTCGTGACCACCCTCACAAAATCGAAAGATCCACCCAAATCCTAAAAAAATTGAAATTTTGATATGAAAAACTTCTTTTGGTCATATCTCCTAAACTAAGCGTCCTAGAGCGAAAAGGACGATAATTCGTGACCACCCTCAAAAAATCGAAAAATCCACCCAAATCCTAAAAAAATTGAAATTTTTATATGAAAAACTTCTTTTGGCCATATCTCCTAAACTAAGCGTCCTAGAGCGAAAAGGGCTTTATTTCGTGACCACCCCCAAAAAATCAAAAAATCCACCCAAATCCTAAAAAAATTGAAATTTTTATATGAAAAACTTCTTTTGGCCATATCTCCTAAACTAAGCGTCCTAGAGCGAAAAGGGCTTTAATTCGTGACCACCCCCAAAAAATCGAAAAATCCACCCAACCCAATCCTAAAAAAATTGAAATTTTTATATGAAAAACTTCGTTTGGCCATATCTCCTAAACTAAGCGTCCTAGAGCGAAAAGGGCTTTATTTCGTGACCACCCCCAAAAAATCAAAAAATCCACCCAAATCCTAAAAAAATTGAAATTTTTATATGAAAAACTTCTTTTGGCCATATCTCCTAAACTAAGCGTCCTAGAGCGAAAAGGGCTTTAATTCGTGACCACCCCCAAAAAATCGAAAAATCCACCCAACCCAATCCTAAAAAAATTGAAATTTTTATATGAAAAACTTCGTTTGGCCATATCTCCTAAACTAAGCGTCCTAGAGCGAAAAGGGCTTTAATTCGTGACCACCCTCAAAAAATCGAAAGATCCACCCAAATCCTAAAAAAATTGAAATTTTGATATGAAAAACTTCTTTTGGCCATATCTCCTAAACTAAGCGTCCTAGAGCGAAAAGGAGGATAATTCGTGACCACCCCCAAAAAATCGAAAAATCCACCCAAATCCTAAAAAAATTGAAATTTTTATATGAAAAACTTCTTTTGGCCATATCTCCTAAACTAAGCGTCTTAGAGCGAAACGGACAATAATTCGTGACCACCCTCAAAAAATCGAAAAATCCACCCAAATCCTAAAAAAATTGAAATTTTTATATGAAAAACTTCTTTTGGCCATATCTCCTAAACTAAGCGTCCTAGAGCGAAAAGGACGATAATTCGTGACCACCCCCAAAAAATCGAAAAATACACCCAAATCCTAAAAAAATTGAAATTTTTATATGAAAAACTTCTTTTGGCCGTATCTCCTAAACTAAGCGTCCTAGAGCGAAAAGGACGATAATTCGTGACCACCCTCAAAAAATCGAAAAATCCACCCAAATCCTAAAAAAATTAAAATTTTTATATGAAAAACTTCTTTTGGCCATATCTCCTAAACTAAGCGTCCTAGAGCGAAAAAGACGATAATTCGTGACCACCCTCAAAAAATCGAAAAATCCAACCAAATCCTAAAAAAAATTGAAATTTTTATATGAAAAACTTCTTTTGGCCATATCTCTTAAACTAAGCGTCCTAGAGCGAAAAGAACGATAATTCGTGACCACCCTCAAAAAATCGAAAAATCCACCCAAATCCTAAAAAAATTAAAATTTTTATATGAAAAACTTCTTTTGGCCATATCTCCTAAACTAAGCGTCCTAGAGCGAAAAAGACGATAATTCGTGACCACCCTCAAAAAATCGAAAAATCCAACCAAATCCTAAAAAAAATTGAAATTTTTATATGAAAAACTTCTTTTGGTCATATCTCCTATACTAAGCGTCCTAGAGCGAAAAGGACGATAATTCGTGACCACCCCCAAAAAAATCGAAAAATCCACCCAAATCCTAAAAAAAATGAAAATTTTATATGAAAAACTTCTTTTGGCCATATCTCCTAAACTAAGCGTCCGAGAGCGAAAAGGGCTTTAATTCGTGACCACCCCCAAAAAATCTAAAAATCCACCCAAATCCTAAAAAAATTGAAATTTTTATATGAAAAACTTCTTTTGGCCATATCTCCTAAACTAAGCGTCCTAGAACGAAAAGGACGATAATTCGTGACCACCCCCGAAAAATCGAAAAATCCACACAAATCCTAAAAAAATTGAAATTTTTATATGAAAAACTTCTTTTGGTCATATCTCCTAAACTAAGCGTCCTAGAGCGAAAAGGACGATAATTCATGACCACCCCCGAAAAATCGAAAAATCCACCCAAATCCTAAAAAAATTTTAATTTTTATATGAAAAACTTGTTTTGGCCATATCTCCTAAACTAAGCGTCATAGAGCGAAAAGGACTATAATTCGTGACCACCCTCAAAAAATCGAAAAATCCACCCAAATCCTAAAAAAATTGAAATTTTTATATGAAAAACTTCTTTTGGCCATATCTCCTAAACTAAGCGTCCTAGAGCGAAAAGGGCTTTAATTCGTGACCACCCCCAAAAAATCGAAAAATCCACCCAACCCAATCCTAAAAAAATTGAAATTTTTATATGAAAAACTTCGTTTGGCCATATCTCCTAAACTAAGCGTCCTAGAGCGAAAAGGGCTTTAATTCGTGACCACCCCCAAAAAACGAAAAATCCACCCAAATCCTAAAAAAATTGAAATTTTTATATGAAAAACTTCTTTTGGCCATATCTCCTAAACTAAGCGTCCTAGAGCGAAAAGGACGATAATTCGTGACCACCCTCACAAAATCGAAAAATCCACCCAAATCCTAAAAAAATTGAAATTTTTATATGAAAAACTTCTTTTGGCCATATCTCCTAAACTAAGCGACCTAGAGCGAAAAGGACGATAAATCGTGACCACCCTCAAAAAATCGAAAAATCCACCCAAATCCTAAAAAAATTCAAATTTTTATATGAAAAACTTCTTTTGGCCACATCTCCTAAACTAAGCGTCCTAGAGCGAAAAGGACGATAATTCGTGACCACCCTCACAAAATCGAAAGATCCACCCAAATCCTAAAAAAATTGAAATTTGTATATGAAAAACTTCTTTTGGTCATATCTCCTAAACTAAGCGTCCTAGAGCGAAAAGGACGATAATTCGTGACCACCCTCAAAAAATCGAAAAATCCACCCAAATCCTAAAAAAATTGAAATTTTTATATGAAAAACTTCTTTTGGCCATATCTCCTAAACTAAGCGTCCTAGAGCGAAAAGGGCTTTATTTCGTGACCACCCCCAAAAAATCAAAAAATCCACCCAAATCCTAAAAAAATTGAAATTTTTATATGAAAAACTTCTTTTGGCCATATCTCCTAAACTAAGCGTCCTAGAGCGAAAAGGGCTTTAATTCGTGACCACCCCCAAAAAATCGAAAAATCCACCCAACCCAATCCTAATAAAATTGAAATTTTTATATGAAAAACTTCGTTTGGCCATATCTCCTAAACTAAGCGTCCTAGAGCGAAAAGGGCTTTATTTCGTGACCACCCCCAAAAAATCAAAAAATCCACCCAAATCCTAAAAAAATTGAAATTTTTATATGAAAAACTTCTTTTGGCCATATCTCCTAAACTAAGCGTCCTAGAGCGAAAAGGGCTTTAATTCGTGACCACCCCCAAAAAATCGAAAAATCCACCCAACCCAATCCTAAAAAAATTGAAATTTTTATATGAAAAACTTCGTTTGGCCATATCTCCTAAACTAAGCGTCCTAGAGCGAAAAGGGCTTTAATTCGTGACCACCCTCAAAAAATCGAAAGATCCACCCAAATCCTAAAAAAATTGAAATTTTGATATGAAAAACTTCTTTTGGCCATATCTCCTAAACTAAGCGTCCTAGAGCGAAAAGGAGGATAATTCGTGACCACCCCCAAAAAATCGAAAAATCCACCCAAATCCTAAAAAAATTGAAATTTTTATATGAAAAACTTCTTTTGGCCATATCTCCTAAACTAAGCGTCTTAGAGCGAAACGGACAATAATTCGTGACCACCCTCAAAAAATCGAAAAATCCACCCAAATCCTAAAAAAATTGAAATTTTTATATGAAAAACTTCTTTTGGCCATATCTCCTAAACTAAGCGTCCTAGAGCGAAAAGGACGATAATTCGTGACCACCCCCAAAAAATCGAAAAATACACCCAAATCCTAAAAAAATTGAAATTTTTATATGAAAAACTTCTTTTGGCCGTATCTCCTAAACTAAGCGTCCTAGAGCGAAAAGGACGATAATTCGTGACCACCCTCAAAAAATCGAAAAATCCACCCAAATCCTAAAAAAATTAAAATTTTTATATGAAAAACTTCTTTTGGCCATATCTCCTAAACTAAGCGTCCTAGAGCGAAAAAGACGATAATTCGTGACCACCCTCAAAAAATCGAAAAATCCAACCAAATCCTAAAAAAAATTGAAATTTTTATATGAAAAACTTCTTTTGGCCATATCTCTTAAACTAAGCGTCCTAGAGCGAAAAGAACGATAATTCGTGACCACCCCCAAAAAATCGAAAAATCCACTCAAATCCTAAAAAAATTGAAATTTTTATATGAAAAACTTCTTTTGGCCATATCTCCTAAACTAAGCGACCTAGAGCGAAAAGGACGATAATTCGTGACCACCCTCAAAAAATCGAAAAATCCACCCAAATCCTAAAAAAAATGAAATTTTTATATGAAAAACTTCTTTTGGTCATATCTCCTAAACTAAGCGTCCTAGAGCGAAAAGGACGATAATTCGTGACCACCCTCAAAAAATCGAAAAATCCACCCAAATCCTAAAAAAATTGAAATTTTTATATGAAAACTTCTTTTGGCCATATCTCCTAAACTAAGCGTCCTAGAGCGAAAAGGGCTTTAATTCGTGACCACCCTCAAAAAATCGAAAAATCCACCCAAATCCTAAAAAAATTGAAATTTTTATATGAAAAACTTCTTTTGGCCATATCTCCTAAACTAAGCGTCCTAGAGCGAAAAGGGCTTTAATTCGTGACCACCCTCAAAAAATCGAAAAATCCACCCAAATCCTAAAAAAATTGAAATTTTTATATGAAAAACTTCTTTTGGCCATATCTCTTAAACTAAGCGTCCTAGAGCGAAAAGGGCTTTAATTCGTGACCACCCCCAAAAAATCGAAAAATCCACCCAAATCCTAAAAAAATTGAAATTTTTATATGAAAAACTTCTTTTGGCCATATCTCCTAAACTAAGCGTCCTAGAGCGAAAAGGACGATAATTCGTGACCACCCTCAAAAAATCCACCCAAATCCTAAAAAAATTGACATTTTTATATGAAAAACTTCTTTTGGCCATATCTCCTAAACTAAGCGTCCTAGAGCGAAAAGGACGATAATTCGTGACCACCCCCAAAAAATCGAAAAATCCAACGAAATCCTAAAAAAATTGAAATTTTTATATGAACAACTTCTTTTGGCCATATCTCCTAAACTAAGCGTCCTAGAGCGAAAAGGGCTTTAATTCGTGACCACCCTCAAAAAATCGAAAAATCCACCCAAATCCTAAAAAAATTGAAATTTTTATATGAAAAACTTCTTTTGGCCATATCTCCTAAACTAAGCGTCCTAGAGCGAAAAGGACTATAATTCGTGACCACCCCCAAAAAATCGAAAAATCCACCCAAATCCTACAAAAATTGAAATTTTTATATGAAAAACTTCTTTTGGCCATATCTCCTAAACTAAGCGTCCTAGAGCGAAAAGGACGATAATTCGTGACCACCCCCAAAAAATCGAAAAATCCACCCAAATCCTAAAAAAAATTGAAATTTTGATATGAAAAACTTCTTTTGGCCATATCTCCTAAACTAAGAAAAGGACGATAATTCGTGACCACCCTCAAAAAATCGGAAAATCCACCCAAATCCTAAAAAATTGAAATTTTTATATGAAAAACTTCTTTTGGCCATATCTCCTAAACTAAGCGTCCTAGAGCGAAATGGACGATAATTCGTGACCACCCCCAAAAAATCAAAAAATCCACCCAAATCCTAAAAAATTGAAATTTTTATATGAAAAACTTCTTTTGGCCATATCTCCTAAACTAAGAAAAGGACGATAATTCGTGACCACCCTCAAAAAATCGAAAAATCCACCCAAATCCTAAAAAAATTGAAATTTTTATATGAAAAACTTCTTTTGGCCATATCTCCTAAACTAAGCGTCCTAGAGCGAAAAGGACTATAATTCGTGACCACCCCCAAAAAATCGAAAAATCCACCCAAATCCTACAAAAATTGAAATTTTTATATGAAAAACTTCTTTTGGCCATATCTCCTAAACTAAGCGTCCTAGAGCGAAAAGGACGATAATTCGTGACCACCCCCAAAAAATCGAAAAATCCACCCAAATCCTAAAAAAAATTGAAATTTTGATATGAAAAACTTCTTTTGGCCATATCTCCTAAACTAAGAAAAGGACGATAATTCGTGACCACCCTCAAAAAATCGGAAAATCCACCCAAATCCTAAAAAATTGAAATTTTTATATGAAAAACTTCTTTTGGCCATATCTCCTAAACTAAGCGTCCTAGAGCGAAAAGGACGATAATTCGTGACCACCCCCAAAAAATCAAAAAATCCACCCAAATCCTAAAAAAATTTAAATTTTTATATGAAAAACTTCTTTTAGTCATATCTCCTAAACTAAGCGTCTTAGAGCGAAAAGGACGATAATTCGTGACCACCCCCAAAAAAATCGAAAAATCCACCCATCCTAAAAAAATTGAAATTTTTATATGAAAAACTTCTTTTGGCCATATCTCCTAAACTAAGCGTCCTAGAGCGAAAAGGACAATAATTCGTGACCACCCCAAAAAAAAAAATCGAAAAATCCACCCAAATCCTAAAAAGATTGAAATTTTTATATGAAAAACTTCTTTTGGCCATATCTCCTAAACTAAGCGTCCTAGAGCGAAAAGGACGATAATTCGTGACCACCCCCAAAAAATCGAAAAATCCACCCAAATCCTAAAAAAATTGAAATTTTTATATGAAAAACTTCTTTTGGCCATATCTCCTAAACTAAGCGTCCTAGAGCGAAAAGGACGATAATTCGTGACCACCCCCAAAAAATCGAAAAATCCACCCAAATCCTAAAAAATTGAAATTTTTATATGAAAAACTTCTTTTGGCCATATCTCCTAAACTAAGCGTCCTAGAGCGAAAAGGACGATAATTCGTGACCACCCTCAAAAAATCGAAAAATCCACCCAAATCCTAAAAAAATTTAAATTTTTATATGAAAAACTTCTTTTGGTCATATCTCCTAAACTAAGCGTCCTAGAGCGAAAAGGACGATAATTCGTGACCACCCTCAAAAAATCCACCCAAATCCTAAAAAAATTGACATTTTTATATGAAAAACTTCTTTTGGTCATATCTCCTAAACTAGGCGTCCTAGAGCGAAAAGGACGATAATTCGTGACCACCCCCAAAAAATCGAAAAATCGAACCAAATCCTAAAAAGATTGAAATTTTTATATGAAAAACTTCTTTTGGCCATATCTCCTAAACTAAGCGCCCTAGAGCGAAAAGGACGATAATTCGTGACCACCCCCAAAAAATCGAAAAATCCACCCAAATCCTAAAAAAATTTAAATTTTTATATGAAAAACTTCTTTTGGCCATATCTCCTAAACTAAGCGTCCTAGAGCGAAAAGGACGATAATTCGTGACCACCCCCAAAAAATTGAAAAATCCACCCAAATCCTAAAAAATTGAAATTTTTATATGAAAAACTTCTTTTGGCCATATCTCCTAAACTAAGCGTCCTAGAGCGAAAAGGGCTTTAATTCGTGACCACCCCCAACAAATCGAAAAATCCACCCAAATCCTAAAAAAATTTAAATTTTTATATGAAAAACTTCTTTTGGTCATATCTCCTAAACTAAGCGTCCTAGAGCGAAAAGGACGATAATTCGTGACCACCCTCAAAAAATCGAAAAATCCACCCAAATCCTAAAAAAATTTAAATTTTTATATGAAAAACTTCTTTTGGCCATATCTCCTAAACTAAGCGTCCTAGAGCGAAAAGGGCTTTAATTCGTCCTAGAGCGAAAAGGACGATAATTCGTGACCACCCCCAAAAAATCGAAAAATCCACCCAAATCCTAAAAAATTGAAATTTTTATATGAAAAACTTCTTTTGGCCATATCTCCTAAACTAAGCGTCCTAGAGCGAAAAGGACGATAATTCGTGACCACCCTCAAAAAATCGAAAAATCCACCCAAATCCTAAAAAAATTGAAATTTTATATGAAAAACTTCTTTTGGCCATATCTCCTAAACTAAGCGTCCTAGAGCGAAAAGGACGATAATTCGTGACCACCCTCAAAAAATCGAAAAATCCACCCAAATCCTAAAAAAATTGAAATTTTTATATGAAAAACTTCTTTTGGTCATATCTCCTAAACTAAGCGTCCTAGAGCGAAAAGGACGATAATTCGTGACCACAATCAAAAAATCGAAAAATCCACCCAAATCCTAAAAAAATTGAAATTTTATATGAAAAACTTCTTTTGGCCATATCTCCTAAACTAAGCGTCCTAGAGCGAAAAGGACGATAATTCGTGACCACCCCCAAAAAATCGAAAAATCGAACCAAATCCTAAAAAAATTGAAATTTTTATATGAAAAACTTCTTTTGGCCATATCTCCTAAACTAAGCGTCCTAGAGCGAAAAGGACGATAATTCGTGACCACCCCCAAAAAAATCGAAAAATCCACCCAAATCCTAAAAAGATTGAAATTTTTATATGAAAAACTTCTTTTGGCCATATCTCCTAAACTAAGCGTCCTAGAGCGAAAAGGACGATAATTCGTGACCACCCCCAAAAAATCGAAAAATCCACCCAAATCCTAAAAAAATTTAAATTTTTATATGAAAAACTTCTTTTGACCATATCTCCTAAACTAAGCGTCCTAGAGCGAAAAGGACGATAATTCGTGACCACCCCCAAAAAATTGAAAAATCCACCCAAATCCTAAAAAATTGAAATTTTTATATGAAAAACTTCTTTTGGCCATATCTCCTAAACTAAGCGTCCTAGAGCGAAAAGGGCTTTAATTCGTGACCACCCCCAAAAAATCGAAAAATCCACTCAAATCCTAAAAAAATGGAAATTTTTATATGAAAAATTTCTTTTGGCCATATCTCCTAACCTAAGCGTCCTAGAGCGAAAAGGGCTTTAATTCGTGACCACCCTCAAAAAAATCGAAAAATCCACCCAAATCCTAAAAAAATTGAAATTTTTATATGAAAAACTTCTTTTGGCCATATCTCCTAAACTAAGCGTCCTAGAGCGAAAAGGGCGATAATTCGTGACCACCCCCAAAAAATCGAAAAATCCAACCAAATCCTAAAAAAATTGAAATTTTTATATGAAAAACTTCTTTTGGTCATATCTCCTAAACTAAGCGTCCTAGAGCGAAAAGGACGATAATTCGTGACCACCCCCAAAAAATTGAAAAATCCACCCAAATCCTAAAAAATTGAAATTTTTATATGAAAAACTTCTTTTGGCCATATCTCCTAAACTAAGCGTCCTAGAGCGAAAAGGACGATAATTCGTGACCACCCTCAAAAAATCGAAAAATTCACCCAAATCCTAAAAAATTGAAATTTTTATATGAAAAACTTCTTTTGGCCATATCTCCTAAACTAAGCGTCCTAGAGCGAAAAGGGCTTTAATTCGTGACCACCCCCAAAAAAATCGAAAAATCCACTCAAATCCTAAAAAAATGGAAATTTTTATATGAAAAACTTCTTTTGGCCATATCTCCTAAACTAAGCGTCCTAGAGCGAAAAGGGCTTTAATTCGTGACCACCCCCAAAAAATCGAAAAATCCACCCAAATCCTAAAAAAATTGAAATTTTTATATGAAAAACTTCTTTTGGTCATATCTCCTAAACTAAGCGTCCTAGAGCGAAAAGGACGATAATTCGTGACCACCCCCAAAAAATTGAAAAATCCACCCAAATCCTAAAAAATTGAAATTTTTATATGAAAAACTTCTTTTGGCCATATCTCCTAAACTAGGCGTCCTAGAGCGAAAAGGACGATAATTCGTGACCACCCTCAAAAAATCGAAAAATTCACCCAAATCCTAAAAAAATTGAAATTTTTATATGAAAAACTTCTTTTGGCCATATCTCCTAAACTAAGCGTCCTAGAGCGAAAAGGGCTTTAATTCGTGACCACCCTCAAAAAATCGAAAAATCCACCCAAATCCTAAAAAAATTGAAATTTTTATATGAAAAACTTCTTCGAAAAATCCACCCAAATCCTAAAAAAATTGAAATTTTTATATGAAAAACTTCTTTTGGCCATATCTCCTAAACTAAGCGTCCTAGAGCGAAAAGGACGATAATTCGTGACCACCCTCAAAAAATCGAAAAACCCACCCAAATCCTAAAAAAATTGAAATTTTTATATGAAAAACTTCTTTTGGCCATATCTCCTAAACTAAGCGTCCTAGAGCGAAAAGGACGATAATTCGTGACCACCCTCAAAAAATCGAAAAATCCACCCAAATCCTAAAAAAATTGAAATTTTTATATGAAAAACTTCTTTTGGCCATATCTCCTAAACTAAGCGTCCTAGAGCGAAAAGGACGATAATTCGTGACCACCCTCAAAAAATCGAAAAATCCACCCAAATCCTAAAAAAATTGAAATTTTTATATGAAAAACTTCTTTTGGCCATATCTCCTAAACTAAGCGTCCTAGAGCGAAAAGGGCTTTATTTCGTGACCACCCCCAAAAAATCAAAAAATCCACCCAAATCCTAAAAAAATTGAAATTTTTATATGAAAAACTTCTTTTGGCCATATCTCCTAAACTAAGCGTCCTAGAGCGAAAAGGGCTTTAATTCGTGACCACCCTCAAAAAATCGAAAAATCCACCCAAATCCTCAAAAAATTGAAATTTTTATATGAAAAACTTCTTTTGGCCATATCTCCTAAACTAAGCGTCCTAGAGCGAAGAGGACGATAATTCGTGACCACCCCCAAAAAATCGAAAAATCCACCCAAATCCTAACAAAATTGAAATTTTTATATGAAAAACTTCTTTTGGCCATATCTCCTAAACTAAGCGTCCTAGAGCGAAAAGGACGATAATTCGTGACCACCCTCAAAAAATCGAAAAATCCACCCAAATCCTAAAAAAATTGAAATTTTTATATGAAAAACTTCTTTTGGTCATATCTCCTAAACTAAGCGTCCTAGAGCGAAAAGGGCGATAATTCGTGACCACCCCCAAAAAATCGAAAAATCCACTCAAATCCTAAAAAAATTGAAATTTTTATATGAAAAACTTCTTTTGGCCATATCTCCTAAACTAAGCGTTCTAGAGCGAAAAGGGCTTTAATTCGTGACCACCCCCAAAAAATCGAAAAATCCACCCAAATCCTAAAAAATTTGAAATTTTTATATGAAAAATTTCTTTTGGCCATATCTCCTAAACTAAGCGTCCTAGAGCGAAAAGGGCGATAATTCGTGACCACCCCCAAAAAATCGAAAAATCCACTCAAATCCTAAAAAAATTTAAATTTTTATATGAAAAACTTCTTTTGGCCATATCTCCTAAACTAAGCGTCCTAGAGCGAAAAGGGCTTTAATTCGTGACCACCCCCCAAAAATCGAAAAATCCACCCAAATCCTAAAAAAATTGAAATTTTTATATGAAAAACTTCTTTTGGTCATATCTCCTAAACTAAGCGTCCTAGAGCGAAAAGGGCTTTAATTCGTGACCACCCCCAAAAAATCGAAAAATCCACCCAAATCCTAAAAAAATTTAAATTTTTATATGAAAAACTTCTTTTGGCCATATCTCCTAAACTAAGCGTCCTAGAGCGAAAAGGACGATAATTCGTGACCACCCTCAAAAAATCGAAAAACCCACCCAAATCCTAAAAAAATTGAAATTTTTATATGAAAAACTTCTTTTGGCCATATCTCCTAAACTAAGCGTCCTAGAGCGAAAAGGACGATAATTCGTGACCACCCTCAAAAAATCGAAAAATCCACCCAAATCCTAAAAAAATTGAAATTTTTATATGAAAAACTTCTTTTGGCCATATCTCCTAAACTAAGCGTCCTAGAGCGAAGAGGACGATAATTCGTGACCACCCCCAAAAAATCGAAAAATCCACCCAAATCCTAACAAAATTGAAATTTTTATATGAAAAACTTCTTTTGGCCATATCTCCTAAACTAAGCGTCCTAGAGCGAAAAGGACGATAATTCGTGACCACCCTCAAAAAATCGAAAAATCCACCCAAATCCTAAAAAAATTGAAATTTTTATATGAAAAACTTCTTTTGGTCATATCTCCTAAACTAAGCGTCCTAGAGCGAAAAGGGCGATAATTCGTGACCACCCCCAAAAAATCGAAAAATCCACTCAAATCCTAAAAAAATTGAAATTTTTATATGAAAAACTTCTTTTGGCCATATCTCCTAAACTAAGCGTCCTAGAGCGAAAAGGGCTTTAATTCGTGACCACCCCCAAAAAATCGAAAAATCCACCCAAATCCTAAAAAATTTGAAATTTTTATATGAAAAATTTCTTTTGGCCATATCTCCTAAACTAAGCGTCCTAGAGCGAAAAGGGCGATAATTCGTGACCACCCCCAAAAAATCGAAAAATCCACTCAAATCCTAAAAAAATTTATATTTTTATATGAAAAACTTCTTTTGGCCATATCTCCTAAACTAAGCGTCCTAGAGCGAAAAGGGCTTTAATTCGTGACCACCCCCAAAAAATCGAAAAATCCACCCAAATCCTAAAAAAATTGAAATTTTTATATGAAAAACTTCTTTTGGTCATATCTCCTAAACTAAGCGTCCTAGAGCGAAAAGGGCTTTAATTCGTGACCACCCCCAAAAAATCGAAAAATCCACCCAAATCCTAAAAAAAATTAAATTTTTATATGAAAAACTTCTTTTGGCCATATCTCCTAAACTAAGCGTCCTAGAGCGAAAAGGGCTTTAATTCGTGACCACCCTCAAAAAATCGAAAAATCCACCCAAATCCTAAAAAAATTGAAATTTTTATATGAAAAACTTCTTTTGGCCATATCTCCTAAACTAAGCGTCCTAGAGCGAAAAGAACGATAATTCGTGACCACCCTCAAAAAATCGAAAAATTCACCCAAATCCTAAAAAAATTGAAATTTTTATATGAAAAACTTCTTTTGGCCATATCTCCTAAACTAAGCGTCCTAGAGCGAAAAGGGCTTTAATTCGTGACCACCCTCAAAAAATCGAAAAAGCCACCCAAATCCTAAAAAAATTGAAATTTTTATATGAAAAACTTCTTTTGGCCATATCTCCTAAACTAAGCGTCCCAGAGCGAAAAGGGCGATAATTCGTGACCACCCCCAAAAAATCGAAAAATCCACCCAAATCCTAAAAAAATTGAAATTTTTATATGAAAAACTTCTTTTGGCCATATCTCCTAAACTAAGCGTCCTAGAGCGAAAAGGACGATAATTCGTGACCACCCTCAAAAAATCGAAAAATCCACCCAAATCCTAAAAAAATTGAAATTTTTATATGAAAAACTTCTTTTGGCCATATCTCCTAAACTAAGCGTCCTAGAGCGAAAAGGACGATAATTCGTGACCACCCTCAAAAAATCGAAAAATCCACCCAAATCCTAAAAAAATTGAAATTTTTATATGAAAAACTTCTTTTGGCCATATCTCCTAAACTAAGCGTCCTAGAGCGAAAAGGGCTTTAATTCGTGACCACCCCCAAAAAATCGAAAAATCCACCCAATCCTAAAAAAATTGAAATTTTTATATGAAAAACTTCGTTTGGCCATATCTCCTAAACTAAGCGTCCTAGAGCGAAAAGGGCTTTAATTCGTGACCACCCCCAAAAAATCGAAAAATCCACCCAAATCCTAAAAAAATTGAAATTTTTATATGAAAAGCTTCTTTTGGCCATATCTCCTAAACTAAGCGTCCTAGAGCGAAAAGGACGATAATTCGTGACCACCCAATCCTAAAAAAATTGAAATTTTTATATGAAAAACTTCGTTTGGCCATATCTCCTAAACTAAGCGTCCTAGAGCGAAAAGGGCTTTAATTCGTGACCACCCCCAAAAAATCGAAAAATCCACCCAAATCCTAAAAAAATTGAAATTTTTATATGAAAAACTTCTTTTGGCCATATCTCCTAAACTAAGCGTCCTAGAGCGAAAAGGGCTTTAATTCGTGACCACCCCCAAAAAATCGAAAAATCCACCCAAATCCTAAAAAAATTGAAATTTTTATATGAAAAGCTTCTTTTGGCCATATCTCCTAAACTAAGCGTCCTAGAGCGAAAAGGACGATAATTCGTGACCACCCTCAAAAAATCGAAAAATCCACTCAAATCCTAAAAAAAATTTAAATTTTTATATGAAAAACTTCTTTTGGCCATATCTCCTAAACTAAGCGTCCTAGAGCGAAAAGGGCTTTAATTCGTGACCACCCCCAAAAAATCAAAAAATCCACCCAATCCCAAAAAAATTGAAATTTTTATATGAAAAACTTCGTTTGGCCATATCTCCTAAACTAAGCGTCCTAGAGCGAAAAGGGCTTTAATTCGTGACCACCCCCAAAAAATCGAAAAATCCACCCAAATCCTAAAAAAATTGAAATTTTTATATGAAAAACTTCTTTTGGCCATATCTCCTAAACTAAGCGTCCTAGAGCGAAAAGGACGATAATTCGTGACCACCCTCAAAAAATCGAAAAATCCACCCAAATCCTAAAAAAATTGAAATTTTTATATGAAAAACTTCTTTTGGCCATATCTCCTAAACTAAGCGTCCTAGAGCGAAAAGGGCGATAATTCGTGACCACCCCCAAAAAATCGAAAAATCCACTCAAATCCTAAAAAAATTTAAATTTTTATATGAAAAACTTCTTTTGGCCATATCTCCTAAACTAAGCGTCCTAGAGCGAAAAGGGCTTTAATTCGTGACCACCCCCAAAAAATCGAAAAATCCACCCAAATCCTAAAAAAATTGAAATTTTTATATGAAAAACTTCTTTTGGCCATATCTCCTAAACTAAGCGTCCTAGAGCGAAAAGGGCGATAATTCGTGACCACCCCCAAAAAATCGAAAAATCCACTCAAATCCTAAAAAAATTTAAATTTTTATATGAAAAACTTCTTTTGGCCATATCTCCTAAACTAAGCGTCCTAGAGCGAAAAGGGCTTTAATTCGTGACCACCCCCAAAAAATCGAAAAGTCCACCCAAATCCTAAAAAAATTGAAATTTTTATATGAAAAACTTCTTTTGGTCATATCTCCTAAACTAAGCGTCCTAGAGCGAAAAGGGCTTTAATTCGTGACCACCCCCAAAAAATCGAAAAATCCACCCAAATCCTAAAAAAATTTAAATTTTTATATGAAAAACTTCTTTTGGCCATATCTCCTAAACTAAGCGTCCTAGAGCGAAAAGGGCTTTAATTCGTGACCACCCTCAAAAAATCGAAAAATCCACCCAAATCCTAAAAAAATTGAAATTTTTATATGAAAAACTTCTTTTGGCCATATCTCCTAAACTAAGCGTCCTAGAGCGAAAAGGACGATAATTCGTGACCACCCTCAAAAAATCGAAAAATTCACCCAAATCCTAAAAAAATTGAAATTTTTATATGAAAAACTTCTTTTGGCCATATCTCCTAAACTAAGCGTCCTAGAGCGAAAAGGGCTTTAATTCGTGACCACCCTCAAAAAATCGAAAAATCCACCCAAATCCTAAAAAAATTGAAATTTTTATATGAAAAACTTCTTTTGGCCATATCTCCTAAACTAAGCGTCCTAGAGCGAAAAGGGCGATAATTCGTGACCACCCCCAAAAAATCGAAAAATCCACCCAAATCCTAAAAAAATTGAAATTTTTATATGAAAAACTTCTTTTGGCCATATCTCCTAAACTAAGCGTCCTAGAGCGAAAAGGACGATAATTCGTGACCACCCTCAAAAAATCGAAAAATCCACCCAAATCCTAAAAAAATTGAAATTTTTATATGAAAAACTTCTTTTGGCCATATCTCCTAAACTAAGCGTCCTAGAACGAAAAGGGCTTTAATTCGTGACCACCCCCAAAAAATCAAAAAATCCACCCAAATCCTAAAAAAATTGAAATTTTTATATGAAAAACTTCTTTTGGCCATATCTCCTAAACTAAGCGTCCTAGAGCGAAAAGGGCTTTAATTCGTGACCACCCCCAAAAAATCGAAAAATCCACCCAATCCTAAAAAAATTGAAATTTTTATATGAAAAACTTCGTTTGGCCATATCTCCTAAACTAAGCGTCCTAGAGCGAAAAGGGCTTTAATTCGTGACCACCCCCAAAAAATCGAAAAATCCACCCAAATCCTAAAAAAATTGAAATTTTTATATGAAAAACTTCTTTTGGCCATATCTCCTAAACTAAGCGTCCTAGAGCGAAAAGGGCTTTAATTCGTGACCACCCCCAAAAAATCGAAAAATCCACCCAAATCCTAAAAAAATTGAAATTTTTATATGAAAAGCTTCTTTTGGCCATATCTCCTAAACTAAGCGTCCTAGAGCGAAAAGGACGATAATTCGTGACCACCCTCAAAAAATCGAAAAATCCACTCAAATCCTAAAAAAATTTAAATTTTTATATGAAAAACTTCTTTTGGCCATATCTCCTAAACTAAGCGTCCTAGAGCGAAAAGGGCTTTAATTCGTGACCACCCCCAAAAAATCAAAAAATCCACCCAATCCTAAAAAAATTGAAATTTTTATATGAAAAACTTCGTTTGGCCATATCTCCTAAACTAAGCGTCCTAGAGCGAAAAGGGCTTTAATTCGTGACCACCCCCAAAAAATCGAAAAATCCACCCAAATCCTAAAAAAATTGAAATTGTTATAAGAAAAACTTCGTTTGGCCATATCTCCTAAACTAAGCGTCCTAGAGGGAAAAGGGCTTTAATTCGTGACCACCCCCAAAAAATCGAAAAATCCACCCAAATCCTAAAAAAATTGAAATTTTTATATGAAAAACTTCTTTTGGCCATATCTCCTAAACTAAGCGTCCTAGAGCGAAAAGGGCTTTAATTCGTGACCACCCCCAAAAAATCGAAAAATCCACCCAAATCCTAAAAAAATTTAAATTTTTATATGAAAAACTTCTTTTGGCCATATCTCCTAAACTAAGCGTCCTAGAGCGAAAAGGACGATAATTCGTGACCACCCCCAAAAAATCGAAAAATCCACCCAAATCCTAAAAAATTGAAATTTTTATATGAAAAACTTCGTTTGGCCATATCTCCTAAACTAAGCGTCCTAGAGCGAAAAGGGCTTTAATTCGTGACCACCCTCAAAAAATCGAAAAATCCACCCAAATCCTAAAAAAATTGAAATTTTTATATGAAAAACTTCTTTTGGCCATATCTCCTAAACTAAGCGTCCTAGAGCGAAAAGGACGATAATTCGTGACCACCCTCAAAAAATCGAAAAATCCACCCAAATCCTAAAAAAATTTAAATTTTCATATGAAAAACTTCTTTTGGCCATATCTCCTAAACTAAGCGTCCTAGAGCGAAAAGGGCGATAATTCGTGACCACCCCCAAAAAATCGAAAAATCCACTCAAATCCTAAAAAAATTGAAATTTTTATATGAAAAACTTCTTTTGGCCATATCTCCTAAACTAAGCGTCCTAGAGCGAAAAGGGCTTTAATTCGTGACCACCCCCAAAAAATCGAAAAATCCACCCAAATCCTAAAAAAATTGAAATTTTTATATGAAAAACTTCTTTTGGTCATATCTCCTAAACTAAGCGTCCTAGAGCGAAAAGGGCTTTAATTCGTGACCACCCCCAAAAAATCGAAAAATCCACCCAAATCCTAAAAAAATTTAAATTTTTATATGAAAAACTTCTTTTGGCCATGTCTCCTAAACTAAGCGTCCTAGAGCGAAAAGGGCTTTAATTCGTGACCACCCTCAAAAAATCGAAAAATCCACCCAAATCCTAAAAAAATTGAAATTTTTATATGAAAAACTTCTTTTGGCCATATCTCCTAAACTAAGCGTCCTAGAGCGAAAAGGACGATAATTCGTGACCACCCTCAAAAAATCGAAAAATTCACCCAAATCCTAAAAAAATTGAAATTTTTATATGAAAAACTTCTTTTGGCCATATCTCCTAAACTAAGCGTCCTAGAGCGAAAAGGACGATAATTCGTGACCACCCTCAAAAAATCGAAAAATCCACCCAAATCCTAAAAAAATTGAAATTTTTATATGAAAAACTTCTTTTGGCCATATCTCCTAAACTAAGCGTCCTAGAGCGAAAAGGACGATAATTCGTGACCACCCTCAAAAAATCGAAAAATCCACCCAAATCCTAAAAAAATTGAAATTTTTATATGAAAAACTTCTTTAGGCCATATCTCCTAAACTAAGCGTCCTAGAGCGAAAAGGGCGATAATTCGTGACCACCCCCAAAAAATCGAAAAATCCACCCAAATCCTAAAAAAATTTAAATTTTTATATGAAAAATTTCTTTTGACCATATCTCCTAAACTAAGCGTCCTAGAGCGAAAAGGACGATAATTCGTGACCACCCTCAAAAAATCGAAAAACCCACCCAAATCCTAAAAAAATTGAAATTTTTATATGAAAAACTTCTTTTGGCCATATCTCCTAAACTAAGCGTCCTAGAGCGAAAAGGACGATAATTCATGACCACCCTCAAAAAATCGAAAAATCCACCCAAATCCTAAAAAAATTGAAATTTTTATATGAAAAACTTCTTTTGGCCATATCTCCTAAACTAAGCGTCCTAGAGCGAAAAGGACGATAATTCGTGACCACCCTCAAAAAATCGAAAAATCCACCCAAATCCTAAAAAAATTGAAATTTTTATATGAAAAACTTCTTTTGGCCATATCTCCTAAACTAAGCGTCCTAGAGCGAAAAGGGCTTTAATTCGTGACCACCCCCAAAAAATCGAAAAATCCACCCAAATCCTAAAAAAATTTAAATTTTTATATGAAAAACTTATTTTGGCCATATCTCCTAAACTAAGCGTCCTAGAGCGAAAAGGGCTTTAATTCGTGACCACCCCCAAAAAATCGAAAAATCCACCCAAATCCTAAAAAAATTGAAATTTTTATATGAAAAACTTCTTTTGGTCATATCTCCTAAACTAAGCGTCCTAGAGCGAAAAGGGCTTTAATTCGTGACCACCCCCAAAAAATCGAAAAATCCACCCAAATCCTAAAAAAATTTAAATTTTTATATGAAAAACTTCTTTTGGCCATATCTCCTAAACTAAGCGTCCTAGAGCGAAAAGGGCTTTAATTCGTGACCACCCTCAAAAAATCGAAAAATCCACCCAAATCCTAAAAAAATTGAAATTTTTATATGAAAAACTTCTTTTGGCCATATCTCCTAAACTAAGCGTCCTAGAGCGAAAAGGGCGATAATTCGTGACCACCCCCAAAAAATCGAAAAATCCACCCAAATCCTAAAAAAATTGAAATTTTTATATGAAAAACTTCTCTTGGCCATATCTCCTAAACTAAGCGTCCTAGAGCGAAAAGGGCTTTAATTCGTGACCACCCTCAAAAAATCGAAAAATCCACCCAAATCCTAAAAAAATTGAAATTTTTATATGAAAAACTTCTTTTGGCCATATCTCCTAAACTAAGCGTCCTAGAGCGAAAAGGACGATAATTCGTGACCACCCTCAAAAAATCGAAAAATTCACCCAAATCCTAAAAAAATTGAAATTTTTATATGAAAAACTTCTTTTGGCCATATCTCCTAAACTAAGCGTCCTAGAGCGAAAAGGGCTTTAATTCGTGACCACCCTCAAAAAATCGAAAAATCCACCCAAAATCCTAAAAAAATTGAAATTTTTATATGAAAAACTTCTTTTGGCCATATCTCCTAAACTAAGCGTCCTAGAGCGAAAAGGGCGATAATTCGTGACCACCCCCAAAAAATCGAAAAATCCACCCAAATCCTAAAAAAATTGAAATTTTTATATGAAAAACTTCTTTTGGCCATATCTCCTAAACTAAGCGTCCTAGAGCGAAAAGGGCTTTAATTCGTGACCACCCCCAAAAAATCAAAAAATCCACCCAAATCCTAAAAAAATTGAAATTTTTATATGAAAAACTTCTTTTGGCCATATCTCCTAAACTAAGCGTCCTAGAGCGAAAAGGGCTTTAATTCGTGACCACCCCCAAAAAATCGAAAAATCCACCCAATCCTAAAAAAATTGAAATTTTTATATGAAAAACTTCGTTTGGCCATATCTCCTAAACTAAGCGTCCTAGAGCGAAAAGGGCTTTAATTCGTGACCACCCCCAAAAAATCGAAAAATCCACCCAAATCCTAAAAAAATTGAAATTTTTATATGAAAAGCTTCTTTTGGCCATATCTCCTAAACTAAGCGTCCTAGAGCGAAAAGGACGATAATTCGTGACCACCCTCAAAAAATCGAAAAATCCACTCAAATCCTAAAAAAATTTAAATTTTTATATGAAAAACTTCTTTTGGCCATATCTCCTAAACTAAGCGTCCTAGAGCGAAAAGGGCTTTAATTCGTGACCACCCCCAAAAAATCAAAAAATCCACCCAATCCTAAAAAAATTGAAATTTTTATATGAAAAACTTCGTTTGGCCATATCTCCTAAACTAAGCGTCCTAGAGCGAAAAGGGCTTTAATTCGTGACCACCCCCAAAAAATCGAAAAATCCACCCAAATCCTAAAAAAATTGAAATCTTTATAAGAAAAACTTCGTTTGGCCATATCTCCTAAACTAAGCGTCCTAGAGCGAAAAGGGCTTTAATTCGTGACCACCCCCAAAAAATCGAAAAATCCACCCAAATCCTAAAAAAATTGAAATTTTTATATGAAAAACTTCTTTTGGCCATATCTCCTAAACTAAGCGTCCTAGAGCGAAAAGGGCTTTAATTCGTGACCACCCTCAAAAAATCGAAAAATCCACCCAAATCCTAAAAAAATTGAAATTTTTATATGAAAAACTTCGTTTGGCCATATCTCCTAAACTAAGCGTCCTAGAGCGAAAAGGGCTTTAATTCGTGACCACCCTCAAAAAATCGAAAAATCCACCCAAATCCTCAAAAAATTGAAATTTTTATATGAAAAACTTCTTTTGGCCATATCTCCTAAACTAAGCGTCCTAGAGCGAAAAGGACGATAATTCGGGACCACCCCCAAAAAATCGAAAAATCCACCCAAATCCTAAAAAAATTGAAATTTTTATATGAAAAACTTCTTTTGGCCATATCTCCTAAACTAAGCGTCCTAGAGCGAAAAGGACGATAATTCGTGACCACCCTCAAAAAATCGAAAAATCCACCCAAATCCTAAAAAAATTGAAATTTTTATATGAAAAACTTCTTTTGGCCATATCTCCTAAACTAAGCGTCCTAGAGCGAAAAGGGCGATAATTCGTGACCACCCCCAAAAAATCGAAAAATCCACTCAAATCCTAAAAAAATTGAAATTTTTATATGAAAAACTTCTTTTGGCCATATCTCCTAAACTAAGCGTCCTAGAGCGAAAAGGGCTTTAATTCGTGACCACCCCCAAAAAATCGAAAAATCCACCTAAATCCTAAAAAAGTTGAAATTTTTATATGAAAAACTTCTTTTGGTCATATCTCCTAAACTAAGCGTCCTAGAGCGAAAAGGGCTTTAATTCGTGACCACCCCCAAAAAATCGAAAAATCCACCCAAATCCTAAAAAAGTTGAAATTTTTATATGAAAAACTTCTTTTGGCCATATCTCCTAAACTAAGCGTCCTAGAGCGAAAAGGGCGATAATTCGTGACCACCCCCAAAAAATCGAAAAATCCAACCAAATCCTAAAAAAAATTGAAATTTTTATATGAAAAACTTCTTTTGGCCATATCTCCTAAACTAAGCGTCCTAGAGCGAAAAGGACGATAATTCGTGACCACCCTCAAAAAATCGAAAAATCCACCCAAATCCTAAAAAAATTGAAATTTTTATATGAAAAACTTCTTTTGGCCATATCTCCTAAACTAAGCGTCCTAGAGCGAAAAGGACGATAATTCGTGACCACCCTCAAAAAATCGAAAAATCCACCCAAATCCTAAAAAAATTTAAATTTTCATATGAAAAACTTCTTTTGGCCATATCTCCTAAACTAAGCGTCCTAGAGCGAAAAGGGCGATAATTCGTGACCACCCCCAAAAAATCGAAAAATCCACTCAAATCCTAAAAAAATTGAAATTTTTATATGAAAAACTTCTTTTGGCCATATCTCCTAAACTAAGCGTCCTAGAGCGAAAAGGGCTTTAATTCGTGACCACCCCCAAAAAATCGAAAAATCCACCCAAATCCTAAAAAAATTGAAATTTTTATATGAAAAACTTCTTTTGGTCATATCTCCTAAACTAAGCGTCCTAGAGCGAAAAGGGCTTTAATTCGTGACCACCCCCAAAAAATCGAAAAATCCACCCAAATCCTAAAAAAATTTAAATTTTTATATGAAAAACTTCTTTTGGCCATGTCTCCTAAACTAAGCGTCCTAGAGCGAAAAGGGCTTTAATTCGTGACCACCCTCAAAAAATCGAAAAATCCACCCAAATCCTAAAAAAATTGAAATTTTTATATGAAAAACTTCTTTTGGCCATATCTCCTAAACTAAGCGTCCTAGAGCGAAAAGGACGATAATTCGTGACCACCCTCAAAAAATCGAAAAATTCACCCAAATCCTAAAAAAATTGAAATTTTTATATGAAAAACTTCTTTTGGCCATATCTCCTAAACTAAGCGTCCTAGAGCGAAAAGGGCTTTAATTCGTGACCACCCTCAAAAAATCGAAAAATCCACCCAAATCCTAAAAAAATTGAAATTTTTATATGAAAAACTTCTTTAGGCCATATCTCCTAAACTAAGCGTCCTAGAGCGAAAAGGGCGATAATTCGTGACCACCCCCAAAAAATCGAAAAATCCACCCAAATCCTAAAAAAATTTAAATTTTTATATGAAAAACTTCTTTTGACCATATCTCCTAAACTAAGCGTCCTAGAGCGAAAAGGACGATAATTCGTGACCACCCTCAAAAAATCGAAAAACCCACCCAAATCCTAAAAAAATTGAAATTTTTATATGAAAAACTTCTTTTGGCCATATCTCCTAAACTAAGCGTCCTAGAGCGAAAAGGACGATAATTCATGACCACCCTCAAAAAATCGAAAAATCCACCCAAATCCTAAAAAAATTGAAATTTTTATATGAAAAACTTCTTTTGGCCATATCTCCTAAACTAAGCGTCCTAGAGCGAAAAGGACGATAATTCGTGACCACCCTCAAAAAATCGAAAAATCCAACCAAATCCTAAAAAAATTGAAATTTTTATATGAAAAACTTCTTTTGGCCATATCTCCTAAACTAAGCGTCCTAGAGCGAAAAGGGCTTTAATTCGTGACCACCCCCAAAAAATCGAAAAATCCACCCAAATCCTAAAAAAATTTAAATTTTTATATGAAAAACTTATTTTGGCCATATCTCCTAAACTAAGCGTCCTAGAGCGAAAAGGGCTTTAATTCGTGACCACCCCCAAAAAATCGAAAAATCCACCCAAATCCTAAAAAAATTGAAATTTTTATATGAAAAACTTCTTTTGGTCATATCTCCTAAACTAAGCGTCCTAGAGCGAAAAGGGCTTTAATTCGTGACCACCCCCAAAAAATCGAAAAATCCACCCAAATCCTAAAAAAATTTAAATTTTTATATGAAAAACTTCTTTTGGCCATATCTCCTAAACTAAGCGTCCTAGAGCGAAAAGGGCTTTAATTCGTGACCACCCTCAAAAAATCGAAAAATCCACCCAAATCCTAAAAAAATTGAAATTTTTATATGAAAAACTTCTTTTGGCCATATCTCCTAAACTAAGCGTCCTAGAGCGAAAAGGGCGATAATTCGTGACCACCCCCAAAAAATCGAAAAATCCACCCAAATCCTAAAAAAATTGAAATTTTTATATGAAAAACTTCTCTTGGCCATATCTCCTAAACTAAGCGTCCTAGAGCGAAAAGGGCTTTAATTCGTGACCACCCTCAAAAAATCGAAAAATCCACCCAAATCCTAAAAAAATTGAAATTTTTATATGAAAAACTTCTTTTGGCCATATCTCCTAAACTAAGCGTCCTAGAGCGAAAAGGACGATAATTCGTGACCACCCTCAAAAAATCGAAAAATTCACCCAAATCCTAAAAAAATTGAAATTTTTATATGAAAAACTTCTTTTGGCCATATCTCCTAAACTAAGCGTCCTAGAGCGAAAAGGGCTTTAATTCGTGACCACCCTCAAAAAATCGAAAAATCCACCCAAAATCCTAAAAAAATTGAAATTTTTATATGAAAAACTTCTTTTGGCCATATCTCCTAAACTAAGCGTCCTAGAGCGAAAAGGGCGATAATTCGTGACCACCCCCAAAAAATCGAAAAATCCACCCAAATCCTAAAAAAATTGAAATTTTTATATGAAAAACTTCTTTTGGCCATATCTCCTAAACTAAGCGTCCTAGAGCGAAAAGGGCTTTAATTCGTGACCACCCCCAAAAAATCAAAAAATCCACCCAAATCCTAAAAAAATTGAAATTTTTATATGAAAAACTTCTTTTGGCCATATCTCCTAAACTAAGCGTCCTAGAGCGAAAAGGGCTTTAATTCGTGACAACCCCCAAAAAATCGAAAAATCCACCCAATCCTAAAAAAATTGAAATTTTTATATGAAAAACTTCGTTTGGCCATATCTCCTAAACTAAGCGTCCTAGAGCGAAAAGGACGATAATTCGTGACCACCCTCAAAAAATCGAAAAATTCACCCAAATCCTAAAAAAATTGAAATTTTTATATGAAAAACTTCTTTTGGCCATATCTCCTAAACTAAGCGTCCTAGAGCGAAAAGGGCTTTAATTCGTGACCACCCTCAAAAAATCGAAAAATCCACCCAAAATCCTAAAAAAATTGAAATTTTTATATGAAAAACTTCTTTTGGCCATATCTCCTAAACTAAGCGTCCTAGAGCGAAAAGGGCGATAATTCGTGACCACCCCCAAAAAATCGAAAAATCCACCCAAATCCTAAAAAAATTGAAATTTTTATATGAAAAACTTCTTTTGGCCATATCTCCTAAACTAAGCGTCCTAGAGCGAAAAGGGCTTTAATTCGTGACCACCCCCAAAAAATCAAAAAATCCACCCAAATCCTAAAAAAATTGAAATTTTTATATGAAAAACTTCTTTTGGCCATATCTCCTAAACTAAGCGTCCTAGAGCGAAAAGGGCTTTAATTCGTGACCACCCCCAAAAAATCGAAAAATCCACCCAATCCTAAAAAAATTGAAATTTTTATATGAAAAACTTCGTTTGGCCATATCTCCTAAACTAAGCGTCCTAGAGCGAAAAGGGCTTTAATTCGTGACCACCCCCAAAAAATCGAAAAATCCACCCAAATCCTAAAAAAATTGAAATTTTTATATGAAAAACTTCTTTTGGCCATATCTCCTAAACTAAGCGTCCTAGAGCGAAAAGGGCTTTAATTCGTGACCACCCCCAAAAAATCGAAAAATCCACCCAAATCCTAAAAAAATTGAAATTTTTATATGAAAAGCTTCTTTTGGCCATATCTCCTAAACTAAGCGTCCTAGAGCGAAAAGGACGATAATTCGTGACCACCCTCAAAAAATCGAAAAATCCACTCAAATCCTAAAAAAATTTAAATTTTTATATGAAAAACTTCTTTTGGCCATATCTCCTAAACTAAGCGTCCTAGAGCGAAAAGGGCTTTAATTCGTGACCACCCCCAAAAAATCAAAAAATCCACCCAATCCTAAAAAAATTGAAATTTTTATATGAAAAACTTCGTTTGGCCATATCTCCTAAACTAAGCGTCCTAGAGCGAAAAGGGCTTTAATTCGTGACCACCCCCAAAAAATCGAAAAATCCACCCAAATCCTAAAAAAATTGAAATCTTTATAAGAAAAACTTCGTTTGGCCATATCTCCTAAACTAAGCGTCCTAGAGCGAAAAGGGCTTTAATTCGTGACCACCCCCAAAAAATCGAAAAATCCACCCAAATCCTAAAAAAATTGAAATTTTTATATGAAAAACTTCTTTTGGCCATATCTCCTAAACTAAGCGTCCTAGAGCGAAAAGGGCTTTAATTCGTGACCACCCTCAAAAAATCGAAAAATCCACCCAAATCCTAAAAAAATTGAAATTTTTATATGAAAAACTTCGTTTGGCCATATCTCCTAAACTAAGCGTCCTAGAGCGAAAAGGGCTTTAATTCGTGACCACCCTCAAAAAATCGAAAAATCCACCCAAATCCTCAAAAAATTGAAATTTTTATATGAAAAACTTCTTTTGGCCATATCTCCTAAACTAAGCGTCCTAGAGCGAAAAGGACGATAATTCGGGACCACCCCCAAAAAATCGAAAAATCCACCCAAATCCTAAAAAAATTGAAATTTTTATATGAAAAACTTCTTTTGGCCATATCTCCTAAACTAAGCGTCCTAGAGCGAAAAGGACGATAATTCGTGACCACCCTCAAAAAATCGAAAAATCCACCCAAATCCTAAAAAAATTGAAATTTTTATATGAAAAACTTCTTTTGGCCATATCTCCTAAACTAAGCGTCCTAGAGCGAAAAGGGCGATAATTCGTGACCACCCCCAAAAAATCGAAAAATCCACTCAAATCCTAAAAAAATTGAAATTTTTATATGAAAAACTTCTTTTGGCCATATCTCCTAAACTAAGCGTCCTAGAGCGAAAAGGGCTTTAATTCGTGACCACCCCCAAAAAATCGAAAAATCCACCTAAATCCTAAAAAAGTTGAAATTTTTATATGAAAAACTTCTTTTGGTCATATCTCCTAAACTAAGCGTCCTAGAGCGAAAAGGGCTTTAATTCGTGACCACCCCCAAAAAATCGAAAAATCCACCCAAATCCTAAAAAAGTTGAAATTTTTATATGAAAAACTTCTTTTGGCCATATCTCCTAAACTAAGCGTCCTAGAGCGAAAAGGGCGATAATTCGTGACCACCCCCAAAAAATCGAAAAATCCAACCAAATCCTAAAAAAAATTGAAATTTTTATATGAAAAACTTCTTTTGGCCATATCTCCTAAACTAAGCGTCCTAGAGCGAAAAGGACGATAATTCGTGACCACCCTCAAAAAATCGAAAAATCCACCCAAATCCTAAAAAAATTTAAATTTTTATATGAAACACTTCTTTTGGCCATATCTCCTAAACTAAGCGTCCTAGAGCGAAAAGGACGATAATTCGTGACCACCCCCAAAAAATCGAAAAATCCACCCAAATCCTAACAAAATTGAAATTTTTATATGAAAAATTTCGTTTGGCCATATCTCCTAAACTAAGCATCCTAGAGCGAAAAGGACGATAATTCGTGACCAACCTCAAATCCTAAAAAAATTGAAAATTTTATATGAAAATCTTCTTTTGGCCATATCTCCTAAACTAAGCGTCCTAGAGCGAAAAGGACGATAATTCGTGACCACCCCCAAAAAATCGAAAAATCCACTCAAATCCTAAAAAAATTGAAATTTTTATATGAAAAACTTCTTTTGGCCATATCTCCTAAACTAAGCGTCCTAGAGCGAAAAGGGCTTTAATTCGTGACCACCCTCAAAAAATCGAAAAATCCACCCAAATCCTAAAAAAATTTAAATTTTCATATGAAAAACTTCTTTTGGCCATATCTCCTAAACTAAGCGTCCTAGAGCGAAAAGGGCGATAATTCGTGACCACCCCCAAAAAATCGAAAAATCCACTCAAATCCTAAAAAAATTGAAATTTTTATATGAAAAACTTCTTTTGGCCATATCTCCTAAACTAAGCGTCCTAGAGCGAAAAGGGCTTTAATTCGTGACCACCCCCAAAAAATCGAAAAATCCACCCAAATCCTAAAAAAATTGAAATTTTTATATGAAAAACTTCTTTTGGTCATATCTCCTAAACTAAGCGTCCTAGAGCGAAAAGGGCTTTAATTCGTGACCACCCCCAAAAAATCGAAAAATCCACCCAAATCCTAAAAAAATTTAAATTTTTATATGAAAAACTTCTTTTGGCCATGTCTCCTAAACTAAGCGTCCTAGAGCGAAAAGGGCTTTAATTCGTGACCACCCTCAAAAAATCGAAAAATCCACCCAAATCCTAAAAAAATTGAAATTTTTATATGAAAAACTTCTTTTGGCCATATCTCCTAAACTAAGCGTCCTAGAGCGAAAAGGACGATAATTCGTGACCACCCTCAAAAAATCGAAAAATTCACCCAAATCCTAAAAAAATTGAAATTTTTATATGAAAAACTTCTTTTGGCCATATCTCCTAAACTAAGCGTCCTAGAGCGAAAAGGGCTTTAATTCGTGACCACCCTCAAAAAATCGAAAAATCCACCCAAATCCTAAAAAAATTGAAATTTTTATATGAAAAACTTCTTTAGGCCATATCTCCTAAACTAAGCGTCCTAGAGCGAAAAGGGCGATAATTCGTGACCACCCCCAAAAAATCGAAAAATCCACCCAAATCCTAAAAAAATTTAAATTTTTATATGAAAAACTTCTTTTGACCATATCTCCTAAACTAAGCGTCCTAGAGCGAAAAGGACGATAATTCGTGACCACCCTCAAAAAATCGAAAACCCCACCCAAATCCTAAAAAAATTGAAATTTTTATATGAAAAACTTCTTTTGGCCATATCTCCTAAACTAAGCGTCCTAGAGCGAAAAGGACGATAATTCATGACCACCCTCAAAAAATCGAAAAATCCACCCAAATCCTAAAAAAATTGAAATTTTTATATGAAAAACTTCTTTTGGCCATATCTCCTAAACTAAGCGTCCTAGAGCGAAAAGGACGATAATTCGTGACCACCCTCAAAAAATCGAAAAATCCACCCAAATCCTAAAAAAATTGAAATTTTTATATGAAAAACTTCTTTTGGCCATATCTCCTAAACTAAGCGTCCTAGAGCGAAAAGGGCTTTAATTCGTGACCACCCCCAAAAAATCGAAAAATCCACCCAAATCCTAAAAAAATTGAAATTTTTATATGAAAAACTTCTTTTGGTCATATCTCCTAAACTAAGCGTCCTAGAGCGAAAAGGGCTTTAATTCGTGACCACCCCCAAAAAATCGAAAAATCCACCCAAATCCTAAAAAAATTTAAATTTTTATATGAAAAACTTCTTTTGGCCATATCTCCTAAACTAAGCGTCCTAGAGCGAAAAGGGCTTTAATTCGTGACCACCCTCAAAAAATCGAAAAATCCACCCAAATCCTAAAAAAATTGAAATTTTTATATGAAAAACTTCTTTTGGCCATATCTCCTAAACTAAGCGTCCTAGAGCGAAAAGGGCGATAATTCGTGACCACCCCCAAAAAATCGAAAAATCCACCCAAATCCTAAAAAAATTGAAATTTTTATATGAAAAACTTCTCTTGGCCATATCTCCTAAACTAAGCGTCCTAGAGCGAAAAGGGCTTTAATTCGTGACCACCCTCAAAAAATCGAAAAATCCACCCAAATCCTAAAAAAATTGAAATTTTTATATGAAAAACTTCTTTTGGCCATATCTCCTAAACTAAGCGTCCTAGAGCGAAAAGGACGACAATTCGTGACCACCCTCAAAAAATCGAAAAATTCACCCAAATCCTAAAAAAATTGAAATTTTTATATGAAAAACTTCTTTTGGCCATATCTCCTAAACTAAGCGTCCTAGAGCGAAAAGGGCTTTAATTCGTGACCACCCTCAAAAAATCGAAAAATCCACCCAAAATCCTAAAAAAATTGAAATTTTTATATGAAAAACTTCTTTTGGCCATATCTCCTAAACTAAGCGTCCTAGAGCGAAAAGGGCGATAATTCGTGACCACCCCCAAAAAATCGAAAAATCCACCCAAATCCTAAAAAAATTGAAATTTTTATATGAAAAACTTCTTTTGGCCATATCTCCTAAACTAAGCGTCCTAGAGCGAAAAGGGCTTTAATTCGTGACCACCCCCAAAAAATCAAAAAATCCACCCAAATCCTAAAAAAATTGAAATTTTTATATGAAAAACTTCTTTTGGCCATATCTCCTAAACTAAGCGTCCTAGAGCGAAAAGGGCTTTAATTCGTGACCACCCCCAAAAAATCGAAAAATCCACCCAATCCTAAAAAAATTGAAATTTTTATATGAAAAACTTCGTTTGGCCATATCTCCTAAACTAAGCGTCCTAGAGCGAAAAGGGCTTTAATTCGTGACCACCCCCAAAAAATCGAAAAATCCACCCAAATCCTAAAAAAATTGAAATTTTTATATGAAAAACTTCTTTTGGCCATATCTCCTAAACTAAGCGTCCTAGAGCGAAAAGGGCTTTAATTCGTGACCACCCCCAAAAAATCGCAAAATCCACCCAAATCCTAAAAAAATTGAAATTTTTATATGAAAAGCTTCTTTTGGCCATATCTCCTAAACTAAGCGTCCTAGAGCGAAAAGGACGATAATTCGTGACCACCCTCAAAAAATCGAAAAATCCACTCAAATCCTAAAAAAATTTAAATTTTTATATGAAAAACTTCTTTTGGCCATATCTCCTAAACTAAGCGTCCTAGAGCGAAAAGGGCTTTAATTCGTGACCACCCCCAAAAAATCAAAAAATCCACCCAATCCTAAAAAAATTGAAATTTTTATATGAAAAACTTCGTTTGGCCATATCTCCTAAACTAAGCGTCCTAGAGCGAAAAGGGCTTTAATTCGTGACCACCCCCAAAAATTGGAAAAATCCACCCAAATCCTAAAAAAATTGAAATCTTTATAAGAAAAACTTCGTTTGGCCATATCTCCTAAACTAAGCGTCCTAGAGCGAAAAGGGCTTTAATTCGTGACCACCCCCAAAAAATCGAAAAATCCACCCAAATCCTAAAAAAATTGAAATTTTTATATGAAAAACTTCTTTTGGCCATATCTCCTAAACTAAGCGTCCTAGAGCGAAAAGGGCTTTAATTCGTGACCACCCTCAAAAAATCGAAAAATCCACCCAAATCCTAAAAAAATTGAAATTTTTATATGAAAAACTTCGTTTGGCCATATCTCCTAAACTAAGCGTCCTAGAGCGAAAAGGGCTTTAATTCGTGACCACCCTCAAAAAATCGAAAAATCCACCCAAATCCTCAAAAAATTGAAATTTTTATATGAAAAACTTCTTTTGGCCATATCTCCTAAACTAAGCGTCCTAGAGCGAAAAGGACGATAATTCGGGACCACCCCCAAAAAATCGAAAAATCCACCCAAATCCTAAAAAAATTGAAATTTTTATATGAAAAACTTCTTTTGGCCATATCTCCTAAACTAAGCGTCCTAGAGCGAAAAGGACGATAATTCGTGACCACCCTCAAAAAATCGAAAAATCCACCCAAATCCTAAAAAAATTGAAATTTTTATATGAAAAACTTCTTTTGGCCATATCTCCTAAACTAAGCGTCCTAGAGCGAAAAGGGCGATAATTCGTGACCACCCCCAAAAAATCGAAAAATCCAACCAAATCCTAAAAAAAATTGAAATTTTTATATGAAAAACTTCTTTTGGCCATATCTCCTAAACTAAGCGTCCTAGAGCGAAAAGGACGATAATTCGTGACCACCCTCAAAAAATCGAAAAATTCACCCAAATCCTAAAAAAATTGAAATTTTTATATGAAAAACTTCTTTTGGCCATATCTCCTAAACTAAGCGTCCTAGAGCGAAAAGGGCTTTAATTCGTGACCACCCTCAAAAAATCGAAAAATCCACCCAAAATCCTAAAAAAATTGAAATTTTTATATGAAAAACTTCTTTTGGCCATATCTCCTAAACTAAGCGTCCTAGAGCGAAAAGGGCGATAATTCGTGACCACCCCCAAAAAATCGAAAAATCCACCCAAATCCTAAAAAAATTGAAATTTTTATATGAAAAACTTCTTTTGGCCATATCTCCTAAACTAAGCGTCCTAGAGCGAAAAGGGCTTTAATTCGTGACCACCCCCAAAAAATCAAAAAATCCACCCAAATCCTAAAAAAATTGAAATTTTTATATGAAAAACTTCTTTTGGCCATATCTCCTAAACTAAGCGTCCTAGAGCGAAAAGGGCTTTAATTCGTGACCACCCCCAAAAAATCGAAAAATCCACCCAATCCTAAAAAAATTGAAATTTTTATATGAAAAACTTCTTTTGGCCATATCTCCTAAACTAAGCGTCCTAGAGCGAAAAGGGCTTTAATTCGTGACCACCCCCAAAAAATCGAAAAATCCACCCAAATCCTAAAAAAATTGAAATTTTTATATGAAAAACTTCTTTTGGCCATATCTCCTAAACTAAGCGTCCTAGAGCGAAAAGGGCTTTAATTCGTGACCACCCCCAAAAAATCGAAAAATCCACCCAAATCCTAAAAAAATTGAAATTTTTATATGAAAAGCTTCTTTTGGCCATATCTCCTAAACTAAGCGTCCTAGAGCGAAAAGGACGATAATTCGTGACCACCCTCAAAAAATCGAAAAATCCACTCAAATCCTAAAAAAATTTAAATTTTTATATGAAAAACTTCTTTTGGCCATATCTCCTAAACTAAGCGTCCTAGAGCGAAAAGGGCTTTAATTCGTGACCACCCCCAAAAAATCAAAAAATCCACCCAATCCTAAAAAAATTGAAATTTTTATATGAAAAACTTCGTTTGGCCATATCTCCTAAACTAAGCGTCCTAGAGCGAAAAGGGCTTTAATTCGTGACCACCCCCAAAAATTGGAAAAATCCACCCAAATCCTAAAAAAATTGAAATCTTTATAAGAAAAACTTCGTTTGGCCATATCTCCTAAACTAAGCGTCCTAGAGCGAAAAGGGCTTTAATTCGTGACCACCCCCAAAAAATCGAAAAATCCACCCAAATCCTAAAAAAATTTAAATTTTTATATGAAAAACTTCTTTTGGCCATATCTCCTAAACTAAGCGTCCTAGAGCGAAAAGGGCTTTAATTCGTGACCACCCTCAAAAAATCGAAAAATCCACCCAAATCCTAAAAAAATTGAAATTTTTATATGAAAAACTTCGTTTGGCCATATCTCCTAAACTAAGCGTCCTAGAGCGAAAAGGGCTTTAATTCGTGACCACCCTCAAAAAATCGAAAAATCCACCCAAATCCTCAAAAAATTGAAATTTTTATATGAAAAACTTCTTTTGGCCATATCTCCTAAACTAAGCGTCCTAGAGCGAAAAGGACGATAATTCGGGACCACCCCCAAAAAATCGAAAAATCCACCCAAATCCTAAAAAAATTGAAATTTTTATATGAAAAACTTCTTTTGGCCATATCTCCTAAACTAAGCGTCCTAGAGCGAAAAGGACGATAATTCGTGACCACCCTCAAAAAATCGAAAAATCCACCCAAATCCTAAAAAAATTGAAATTTTTATATGAAAAACTTCTTTTGGCCATATCTCCTAAACTAAGCGTCCTAGAGCGAAAAGGGCGATAATTCGTGACCACCCCCAAAAAATCGAAAAATCCACCCAAATCCTAAAAAAATTGAAATTTTTATATGAAAAACTTCTTTTGGTCATATCTCCTAAACTAAGCGTCCTAGAGCGAAAAGGGCTTTAATTCGTGACCACCCCCAAAAAATCGAAAAATCCACCCAAATCCTAAAAAAATTTAAATTTTTATATGAAAAACTTCTTTTGGCCATATCTCCTAAACTAAGCGTCCTAGAGCGAAAAGGGCTTTAATTCGTGACCACCCTCAAAAAATCGAAAAATCCACCCAAATCCTAAAAAAATTGAAATTTTTATATGAAAAACTTCTTTTGGCCATATCTCCTAAACTAAGCGTCCTAGAGCGAAAAGGGCGATAATTCGTGACCACCCCCAAAAAATCGAAAAATCCACCCAAATCCTAAAAAAATTGAAATTTTTATATGAAAAACTTCTCTTGGCCATATCTCCTAAACTAAGCGTCCTAGAGCGAAAAGGGCTTTAATTCGTGACCACCCTCAAAAAATCGAAAAATCCACCCAAATCCTAAAAAAATTGAAATTTTTATATGAAAAACTTCTTTTGGCCATATCTCCTAAACTAAGCGTCCTAGAGCGAAAAGGACGATAATTCGTGACCACCCTCAAAAAATCGAAAAATTCACCCAAATCCTAAAAAAATTGAAATTTTTATATGAAAAACTTCTTTTGGCCATATCTCCTAAACTAAGCGTCCTAGAGCGAAAAGGGCTTTAATTCGTGACCACCCTCAAAAAATCGAAAAATCCACCCAAAATCCTAAAAAAATTGAAATTTTTATATGAAAAACTTCTTTTGGCCATATCTCCTAAACTAAGCGTCCTAGAGCGAAAAGGGCGATAATTCGTGACCACCCCCAAAAAATCGAAAAATCCACCCAAATCCTAAAAAAATTGAAATTTTTATATGAAAAACTTCTTTTGGCCATATCTCCTAAACTAAGCGTCCTAGAGCGAAAAGGGCTTTAATTCGTGACCACCCCCAAAAAATCAAAAAATCCACCCAAATCCTAAAAAAATTGAAATTTTTATATGAAAAACTTCTTTTGGCCATATCTCCTAAACTAAGCGTCCTAGAGCGAAAAGGGCTTTAATTCGTGACCACCCCCAAAAAATCGAAAAATCCACCCAATCCTAAAAAAATTGAAATTTTTATATGAAAAACTTCGTTTGGCCATATCTCCTAAACTAAGCGTCCTAGAGCGAAAAGGGCTTTAATTCGTGACCACCCCCAAAAAATCGAAAAATCCACCCAAATCCTAAAAAAATTGAAATTTTTATATGAAAAACTTCTTTTGGCCATATCTCCTAAACTAAGCGTCCTAGAGCGAAAAGGGCTTTAATTCGTGACCACCCCCAAAAAATCGAAAAATCCACCCAAATCCTAAAAAAATTGAAATTTTTATATGAAAAGCTTCTTTTGGCCATATCTCCTAAACTAAGCGTCCTAGAGCGAAAAGGACGATAATTCGTGACCACCCTCAAAAAATCGAAAAATCCACTCAAATCCTAAAAAAATTTAAATTTTTATATGAAAAACTTCTTTTGGCCATATCTCCTAAACTAAGCGTCCTAGAGCGAAAAGGGCTTTAATTCGTGACCACCCCCAAAAAATCAAAAAATCCACCCAATCCTAAAAAAATTGAAATTTTTATATGAAAAACTTCGTTTGGCCATATCTCCTAAACTAAGCGTCCTAGAGCGAAAAGGGCTTTAATTCGTGACCACCCCCAAAAATTGGAAAAATCCACCCAAATCCTAAAAAAATTGAAATCTTTATAAGAAAAACTTCGTTTGGCCATATCTCCTAAACTAAGCGTCCTAGAGCGAAAAGGGCTTTAATTCGTGACCACCCCCAAAAAATCGAAAAATCCACCCAAATCCTAAAAAAATTGAAATTTTTATATGAAAAACTTCTTTTGGCCATATCTCCTAAACTAAGCGTCCTAGAGCGAAAAGGGCTTTAATTCGTGACCACCCTCAAAAAATCGAAAAATCCACCCAAATCCTAAAAAAATTGAAATTTTTATATGAAAAACTTCGTTTGGCCATATCTCCTAAACTAAGCGTCCTAGAGCGAAAAGGGCTTTAATTCGTGACCACCCTCAAAAAATCGAAAAATCCACCCAAATCCTCAAAAAATTGAAATTTTTATATGAAAAACTTCTTTTGGCCATATCTCCTAAACTAAGCGTCCTAGAGCGAAAAGGACGATAATTCGGGACCACCCCCAAAAAATCGAAAAATCCACCCAAATCCTAAAAAAATTGAAATTTTTATATGAAAAACTTCTTTTGGCCATATCTCCTAAACTAAGCGTCCTAGAGCGAAAAGGACGATAATTCGTGACCACCCTCAAAAAATCGAAAAATCCACCCAAATCCTAAAAAAATTGAAATTTTTATATGAAAAACTTCTTTTGGCCATATCTCCTAAACTAAGCGTCCTAGAGCGAAAAGGGCGATAATTCGTGAATTTTTATATGAAAAACTTCTTTTGGCCATATCTCCTAAACTAAGCGTCCTAGAGCGAAAAGGGCTTTAATTCGTGACCACCCCCAAAAAATCGAAAAATCCACCTAAATCCTAAAAAAGTTGAAATTTTTATATGAAAAACTTCTTTTGGTCATATCTCCTAAACTAAGCGTCCTAGAGCGAAAAGGGCTTTAATTCGTGACCACCCCCAAAAAATCGAAAAATCCACCCAAATCCTAAAAAAGTTGAAATTTTTATATGAAAAACTTCTTTTGGCCATATCTCCTAAACTAAGCGTCCTAGAGCGAAAAGGGCGATAATTCGTGACCACCCCCAAAAAATCGAAAAATCCAACCAAATCCTAAAAAAAATTGAAATTTTTATATGAAAAACTTCTTTTGGCCATATCTCCTAAACTAAGCGTCCTAGAGCGAAAAGGACGATAATTCGTGACCACCCTCAAAAAATCGAAAAATCCACCCAAATCCTAAAAAAATTTAAATTTTTATATGAAACACTTCTTTTGGCCATATCTCCTAAACTAAGCGTCCTAGAGCGAAAAGGACGATAATTCGTGACCACCCCCAAAAAATCGAAAAATCCACCCAAATCCTAACAAAATTGAAATTTTTATATGAAAAATTTCGTTTGGCCATATCTCCTAAACTAAGCATCCTAGAGCGAAAAGGACGATAATTCGTGACCAACCTCAAATCCTAAAAAAATTGAAAATTTTATATGAAAATCTTCTTTTGGCCATATCTCCTAAACTAAGCGTCCTAGAGCGAAAAGGACGATAATTCGTGACCACCCTCAAAAAATCCACCCAAATCCTAAAAAAATTTAAATTTTTATATGAAAAACTTCTTTTGGCCATATCTCCTAAACTAAGCGTCCTAGAGCGAAAAGGGCTTTAATTCGTGACCACCCCCAAAAAATCGAAAATCCACCCAAATCCTAAAAAAATTGAAATTTTTATATGAAAAACTTCTTTTGGCCATATCTCCTAAACTAAGCGTCCTAGAGCGAAAAGGGCTTTAATTCGTGACCACCCTCAAAAAATCGAAAAATCCACCCAAATCCTAAAAAATTGAAATTTTTATATGAAAAACTTCTTTTGGCCATATCTCCTAAACTAAGCGTCCTAGAGCGAAAAGGACGATAATGCGTGACCACCCTCAAAAAATCGAAAAATCCACCCAAATCCTAAACAAATTTAAATTTTTATATGAAAAACTTCTTTTGGCCATATCTCCTAAACTAAGCGTCCTAGAGCGAAAAGGGCGATAATTCGTGACCACCCCCGAAAAATCCACCCAAATCCTAACAAAATTGAAATTTTTATATGAAAAACTTCTTTTGGCCATATCTCCTAAACTAAGCGTCCTAGAGCGAAAAGGACGATAATTCGTGACCACCCCCAAAAAATCGAAAAATCCACCCAAATCCAAACAAAATTGAAATTTTTATATGAAAAACTTCTTTTGGCCATATCTCCTAAACTAAGCGTCCTAGAGCGAAAAGGACGATAATTCGTGACCACCCCCAAAAAATCGAAAAATCCAACCAAATCCTAAAAAAATTGACATTTTTATATGAAAAACTTCTTTTGGCCATATCTCCTAAATTAAGCGTCCTAGAGCGAAAAGGACGATAATTCGTGACCACCCTCAAAAAATCGAAAAATCCACCCAAATCCTAAAAAAAATTTAAATTTTTATATGAAAAACTTCTTTTGGCCATATCTCCTAAACTAAGCGTCCTAGAGCGAAAAGGACGATAATTCGTGACTACCCCCAAAAAATCGAAAAATCCAACCAAATCCTAAAAAAATTGAAATTTTTATATGAAAAACTTCTTTTGGCCATATCTCCTAAACTAAGCGTCCTAGAGCGAAAAGGGCGATAATTCGTGACCACCCCCAAAAAATCGAAAAATCCACCCAAATCCTAAAAAAGTTGAAATTTTTATATGAAAAACTTCTTTTGGCCATATCTCCTAAACTAAGCGTCCTAGAGCGAAAAGGACGATAATTCGTGACCACCCCCAAAAAATCGAAAAATCCACCCAAATCCTAAAAAATTTAAATTTTTATATGAAAAACTTCTTTTGGCCATATCTCCTAAACTAAGCGTCCTAGAGCGAAAAGGGCTTTAATTCGTGACCACCCTCACAAAATCGAAAAATCCACCCAAATCCTAAAAAAATTGAAATTTTTATATGAAAAACTTCTTTTGGCCATATCTCCTAAACTAAGCGTCCTAGAGCGAAAAGGGCGATAATTCGTGACCACCCTCAAAAAATCGAAAAATCCACCCAAATCCTAAAAAAATTGAAATTTTTATATGAAAAACTTCTTTTGGCCATATCTCCTAAACTAAGCGTCCTAGAGCGAAAAGGGCGATAATTCGTGACCACCCCCAAAAAATCGAAAAATCCACCCAAATCTTAAAAAAATTGAAATTTTTATATGAAAAACTTCTTTTGGCCATATCTCCTAAACTAAGCGTCCTAGAGCGAAAAGGACGACAATTCGTGACCACCCTCAAAAAATCGAAAAATCCACCCAAATCCTAAAAAAATTGAAATTTTTATATGAAAAACTTCTTTTGGCCATATCTCCTAAACTAAGCGTCCTAGAGCGAAAAGGGCTTTAATTCGTGACCACCCCCAAAAAATCGAAAAATCCACCCAAATCTTAAAAAAATTGAAATTTTTATATGAAAAACTTCTTTTGGCCATATCTCCTAAACTAAGCGTCCTAGAGCGAAAAGGACGACAATTCGTGACCACCCTCAAAAAATCGAAAAATCCACCCAAATCCTAAAAAAATTGAAATTTGTATATGAAAAACTTCTTTTGGCCATATCTCCTAAACTAAGCGTCCTAGAGCGAAAAGGACGATAATTCGTGACCACCCTCAAAAAATCGAAAAATCCAACCAAATCCTAAAAAAAATGAAATTTTTATATGAAAAACTTCTTTTGGCCATATCTCCTAAACTAAGCGTCCTAGAGCGAAAAGGGCTTTAATTCGTGACCACCCCCAAAAAATCGAAAAATCCACCCAAATCCTAAAAAAATTGAAATTTTTATATGAAAAACTTCTTTTGGCCATATCTCCTAAACTAAGCGTCCTAGAGCGAAAAGGACGATAATTCGTGACCACCCTCAAAAAATCGAAAAACCCACCCAAATCCTAAAAAAAATGAAATTTTTATATGAAAAACTTCTTTTGGCCATATCTCCTAAACTAAGCGTCCTAGAGCGAAAAGGGCTTTAATTCGTGACCACCCCCAAAAAATCGAAAAATCCACCCAAATCCTAAAAAAATTGAAATTTTTATATGAAAAACTTCTTTTGGCCATATCTCCTAAACTAAGCGTCCTAGAGCGAAAAGGGCTTTAATTCGTGACCACCCTCAAAAAATCGAAAAATCCACCCAAATCCTAAAAAAATTGAATTTTTTATATGAAAAACTTCTTTTGGCCATATCTCCTAAACTAAGCGTCCTAGAGCGAAAAGGGCTTTAATTCGTGACCACCCCCAAAAAATCGAAAAATCCACCCAAATCCTAAAAAAATTGAAATTTTTATATGAAAAACTTCTTTTGGCCATATCTCCTAAACTAAGCGTCCTAGAGCGAAAAGGACGATAATTCGTGACCACCCTCAAAAAATCGAAAAATCCACCCAAATCCTAAAAAAATTTAAATTTTTATATGAAAAACTTCTTTTGGCCATATCTCCTAAACTAAGCGTCCTAGAGCGAAAAAGACGATAATTCGTGACCACCCCCAAAAAATCGAAAAATCCACCCAAATCCTAACAAAATTGAAATTTTTATATGAAAAATTTCGTTTGGCCATATCTCCTAAACTAAGCGTCCTAGAGCGAAAAGGACGATAATTCGTGACCAACCTCAAATCCTAAAAAAATTGAAAATTTTATATGAAAAACTTCTTTTGGCCATATCTCCTAAACTAAGCGTCCTAGAGCGAAAAGGGCTTTAATTCGTGACCACCCTCAAAAAATCGAAAAATCCACCCACATCCTAAAAAAATTGACATTTTTATATGAAAAACTTCTTTTGGCCATATCTCCTAAACTAAGCGTCCTAGAGCGAAAAGGACGATAATTCGTGACCACCCTCAAAAAATCGAAAAATCCACCCAAATCCTAAAAAAAATTGAAATTTTTATATGAAAAACTTCTTTTGGCCATATCTCCTAAACTAAGCGTCCTAGAGCGAAAAGGACGATAATTCGTGACCACCCCCAAAAAATCGAAAAATCCACCCAAATCCTAAAAAAATTGAAATTTTTATATGAAAAACTTCTTTTGGCCATATCTCCTAAACTAAGCGTCCTAGAGCGAAAAGGGCTTTAATGCGTGACCACCCCCAAAAAATCGAAAAATCCAACCAAATCCTAAAAAAATTGAAATTTTTATATGAAAAACTTCTTTTGGCCATATCTCCTAAACTAAGCGTCCTAGAGCGAAAAGGACGATAATTCGTGACCACCCTCAAAAAATCGAAAAATCCACCCAAATCCTAAAAAAATTTAAATTTTTATATGAAAAACTTCTTTTGGCCATATCTCCTAAACTAAGCGTCCTAGAGCGAAAAGGACGATAATTCGTGACCACCCCCAAAAAATCGAAAAATCCACCCAAATCCTAACAAAATTGAAATTTTTATATGAAAAATTTCGTTTGGCCATATCTCCTAAACTAAGCATCCTAGAGCGAAAAGGACGATAATTCGTGACCACCCTCAAATCCTAAAAAAATTGAAAATTTTATATGAAAAACTTCTTTTGGCCATATCTCCTAAACTAAGCGTCCTAGAGCGAAAAGGGCTTTAATTCGTGACCACCCTCAAAAAATCGAAAAATCCACCCAAATCCTAAAAAAATTGACATTTTTATATGAAAAACTTCTTTTGGCCATACCTCCTAAACTAAGCGTCCTAGAGCGAAAAGGACGATAATTCGTGACCACCCCCAAAAAATCGAAAAATCCACCCAAATCCTAACAAAATTGAAATTTTTATATGAAAAACTTCTTTTGGCCATATCTCCTAAACTAAGCGTCCTAGAGCGAAAAGGACGATAATTCGTGACCACCCCCAAAAAATCGAAAAATCCAACCAAATCCTAAAAAAATTGACATTTTTATATGAAAAACTTCTTTTGGCCATATCTCCTAAACTAAGCGTCCTAGAGCGAAAAGGACGATAATTCGTGACCACCCTCAAAAAATCGAAAAATCCACCCAAATCCTAAAAAAAATTGAAATTTTTATATGAAAAACTTCTTTTGGCCATATCTCCTAAACTAAGCGTCCTAGAGCGAAAAGGACGATAATTCGTGACCACCCTCAAAAAATCGAAAAATCCAACCAAATCCTAAAAAAAATGAAATTTTTATATGAAAAACTTCTTTTGGCCATATCTCCTAAACTAAGCGTCCTAGAGCGAAAAGGGCTTTAATTCGTGACCACCCCCAAAAAATCGAAAAATCCACCCAAATCCTAAAAAAATTGAAATTTTTATATGAAAAACTTCTTTTGGCCATATCTCCTAAACTAAGCGTCCTAGAGCGAAAAGGGCTTTAATTCGTGACCACCCTCAAAAAATCGAAAAATCCACCCAAATCCTAAAAAAATTGAATTTTTTATATGAAAAACTTCTTTTGGCCATATCTCCTAAACTAAGCGTCCTAGAGCGAAAAGGGCTTTAATTCGTGACCACCCCCAAAAAATCGAAAAATCCACCCAAATCCTAAAAAAATTGAAATTTTTATATGAAAAACTTCTTTTGGCCATATCTCCTAAACTAAGCGTCCTAGAGCGAAAAGGACGATAATTCGTGACCACCCTCAAAAAATCGAAAAATCCACCCAAATCCTAAAAAAATTTAAATTTTTATATGAAAAACTTCTTTTGGCCATATCTCCTAAACTAAGCGTCCTAGAGCGAAAAAGACGATAATTCGTGACCACCCCCAAAAAATCGAAAAATCCACCCAAATCCTAACAAAATTGAAATTTTTATATGAAAAATTTCGTTTGGCCATATCTCCTAAACTAAGCGTCCTAGAGCGAAAAGGACGATAATTCGTGACCAACCTCAAATCCTAAAAAAATTGAAAATTTTATATGAAAAACTTCTTTTGGCCATATCTCCTAAACTAAGCGTCCTAGAGCGAAAAGGGCTTTAATTCGTGACCACCCTCAAAAAATCGAAAAATCCACCCACATCCTAAAAAAATTGACATTTTTATATGAAAAACTTCTTTTGGCCATATCTCCTAAACTAAGCGTCCTAGAGCGAAAAGGACGATAATTCGTGACCACCCTCAAAAAATCGAAAAATCCACCCAAATCCTAAAAAAAATTGAAATTTTTATATGAAAAACTTCTTTTGGCCATATCTCCTAAACTAAGCGTCCTAGAGCGAAAAGGACGATAATTCGTGACCACCCCCAAAAAATCGAAAAATCCACCCAAATCCTAAAAAAATTGAAATTTTTATATGAAAAACTTCTTTTGGCCATATCTCCTAAACTAAGCGTCCTAGAGCGAAAAGGGCTTTAATGCGTGACCACCCCCAAAAAATCGAAAAATCCAACCAAATCCTAAAAAAATTGAAATTTTTATATGAAAAACTTATTTTGGCCATATCTCCTAAACTAAGCGTCCTAGAGCGAAAAGGACGATAATTCGTGACCACCCTCAAAAAATCGAAAAATCCACCCAAATCCTAAAAAAATTTAAATTTTTATATGAAAAACTTCTTTTGGCCATATCTCCTAAACTAAGCGTCCTAGAGCGAAAAGGACGATAATTCGTGACCACCCCCAAAAAATCGAAAAATCCACCCAAATCCTAACAAAATTGAAATTTTTATATGAAAAATTTCGTTTGGCCATATCTCCTAAACTAAGCATCCTAGAGCGAAAAGGACGATAATTCGTGACCACCCTCAAATCCTAAAAAAATTGAAAATTTTATATGAAAAACTTCTTTTGGCCATATCTCCTAAACTAAGCGTCCTAGAGCGAAAAGGGCTTTAATTCGTGACCACCCTCAAAAAATCGAAAAATCCACCCAAATCCTAAAAAAATTGACATTTTTATATGAAAAACTTCTTTTGGCCATACCTCCTAAACTAAGCGTCCTAGAGCGAAAAGGACGATAATTCGTGACCACCCCCAAAAAATCGAAAAATCCACCCAAATCCTAACAAAATTGAAATTTTTATATGAAAAACTTCTTTTGGCCATATCTCCTAAACTAAGCGTCCTAGAGCGAAAAGGACGATAATTCGTGACCACCCCCAAAAAATCGAAAAATCCAACCAAATCCTAAAAAAATTGAAATTTTTATATGAAAAACTTCTTTTGGCCATATCTCCTAAACTAAGCGTCCTAGAGCGAAAAGGACGATAATTCGTGACCACCCTCAAAAAATCGAAAAATCCACCCAAATCCTAAAAAAAATTGAAATTTTTATATGAAAAACTTCTTTTGGCCATATCTCCTAAACTAAGCGTCCTAGAGCGAAAAGGACGATAATTCGTGACCACCCCCAAAAAATCGAAAAATCCACCCAAATCCTAAAAAAATTGAAATTTGTATATGAAAAACTTCTTTTGGCCATATCTCCTAAACTAAGCGTCCTAGAGCGAAAAGGACGATAATTCGTGACCACCCTCAAAAAATCGAAAAATCCACCCAAATCTTAAAAAAATTGAAATTTTTATATGAAAAACTTCTTTTGGCCATATCTCCTAAACTAAGCGTCCTAGAGCGAAAAGGACGATAATTCGTGACCACCCTCAAAAAATCGAAAAATCCACCCAAATCCTAAAAAAATTTAAATTTTAATATGAAAAACTTCTTTTGGCCATATCTCCTAAACTAAGCGTCCTAGAGCGAAAAGGACGATAATTCGTGACCACCCCCAAAAAATCGAAAAATCCACCCAAATCCTAACAAAATTGAAATTTTTATATGAAAAATTTCGTTTGGCCATATCTCCTAAAGTAAGCATCCTAGAGCGAAAAAGACGATAATTCGTGACCAACCTCAAATCCTAAAAAAATTGAAAATTTTATATGAAAAACTTCTTTTGGCCATATCTCCTAAACTAAGCGTCCTAGAGCGAAAAGGGCTTTAATTCGTGACCACCCTCAAAAAATCGAAAAATCCACCCAAATCCTAAAAAAATTGACATTTTTATATGAAAAACTTCTTTTGGCCATATCTCCTAAACTAAGCGTCCTAGAGCGAAAAGGACGATAATTCGTGACCACCCTCAAAAAATCGAAAAATCCACCCAAATCCTAAAAAAAATTGAAATTTTTATATGAAAAACTTCTTTTGGCCATATCTCCTAAACTAAGCGTCCTAGAGCGAAAAGGGCTTTAATTCGTGACCACCCCCAAAAAAACGAAAAATCCACCCAAATCCTAAAAAAATTTAAATTTTTATATGAAAAACTTCTTTTGGTCATATCTCCTAAACTAAGCGTCCTAGAGCGAAAAGGGCTTTAATTCGTGACCACCCCCAAAAAATCGAAAAATCCACCCAAATCCTAAAAAAATTGAAATTTGTATATGAAAAACTTCTTTTGGTCATATCTCCTAAACTAAGCGTCCTAGAGCGAAGAGCGAAAAGGACGATAATTCATGACCACCTTCAAAAAATCGAAAAATCCACCCAAATCCTAAAAAAATTGAAATTTTTATATGAAAAACTTCTTTTGGTCATATCTCCTAAACTAAGCGTCCTAGAGCGAAAAGGACGATAATTCGTGACCACCCTCAAAAAATCGAAAAATCCACCCAAATCCTAAAAAAAATTGAAATTTTTATATGAAAAACTTCTTTTGGCCATATCTCCTAAACTAAGCGTCCTAGAGCGAAAAGGACGATAATTCGTGACCACCCTCAAAAAATCGAAAAATCCACCCAAATCCTTAAAAAATTGAAATTTTTATATGAAAAACTTCTTTTGGCCATATCTCCTAAACTAAGCGTCCTAGAGCGAAAAGGACGATAATTCGTGACCACTCTCAAAAACTCGAAAAATCCACCCAAATCCTAAAAAAATTGAAATTTTTATATGAAAAACTTCTTTTGGCCATATCTCCACTCTCAAAAAATCGAAAAATCCACCCAAATCCTAAAAAAATTGAAATTTTTATATGAAAAACTTCTTTTGGCCATATCTCCTAAACTAAACGTCCTAGAGCGACAAGGACGATAATTCGTGACCACCCTCAAAAAATCGAAAAATCCACCCAAATCTTAAAAAAATTGAAATTTTTATATGAAAAACTTCTTTTGGTCATATCTCCTAAACTAAGCGTCCTAGAGCGAAAAGGACGATAACTCGTGACCACCCCAAAAAATCGAACAATCCACCCAAATCCTTAAAAAATTGAAATTTTTATATGAAAAACTTCTTTTGGCCATATCTCCTAAACTAAGCGTCCTAGAGCGAAAAGGACGATAATTCGTGACCACCCCCAAAAAATCGAAAAATCCACCCAAATCCTAAAAAAATTGAAATTTTTATATGAAAAACTTCTTTTGGCCATATCTCCTAAACTAAGCGTCCTAGAGCGAAAAGGACGATAATTCATGACCACCCTCAAAAAATTGAAAAATCCACCCAAAACCTAAAAAAATTTAAATTTTTATATGAAAAACTTCTTTTGGCCATATCTCCAAAACTAAGCGTCCTAGAGCGAAAAGGACGATAATTCGTGACCACCCTCAAAAAATCGAAAAATTCACCCAAATCCTAAAAAATTGAAATTTTTATATGAAAAACTTCTTTTGGCCATATCTCCTAAACTAAGCGTCCTAGAGCGAAAAGGGCTTTAATTCGTGACCACCCTCAAAAAATCGAAAAATCCACCCAAATCCTAAAAAAATTGAAATTTTTATATGAAAAACTTCTTTTGGCCATATCTCCTAAACTAAGCGTCCTAGAGCGAAAAGGGCGATAATTGGTGACCACCCCCAAAAAATCGAAAAATCCACCCAAATCCTAAAAAAATTGAAATTTTTATATGAAAAACTTCTTTTGGCCATATCTCCTAAACTAAGCGTCCTAGAGCGAAAAGGGCTTTAATTCGTGACCACCCTCAAAAAATCGAAAAATCCAACCAAATCCTAAAAAAAATGAAATTTTTATATGAAAAACTTCTTTTGGCCATATCTCCTAAACTAAGCGTCCTAGAGCGAAAAGGGCTTTAATTCGTGACCACCCCCAAAAAATCGAAAAATCCACCCAAATCCTAAAAAAATTGAAATTTTTATATGAAAAACTTCTTTTGGCCATATCTCCTAAACTAAGCGTCCTAGAGCGAAAAGGGCTTTAATTCGTGACCACCCTCAAAAAATCGAAAAATCCACCCAAATCCTAAAAAAATTGAATTTTTTATATGAAAAACTTCTTTTGGCCATATCTCCTAAACTAAGCGTCCTAGAGCGAAAAGGGCTTTAATTCGTGACCACCCCCAAAAAATCGAAAAATCCACCCAAATCCTAAAAAAATTGAAATTTTTATATGAAAAACTTCTTTTGGCCATATCTCCTAAACTAAGCGTCCTAGAGCGAAATGGACGATAATTCGTGACCACCCTCAAAAAATCGAAAAATCCACCCAAATCCTAAAAAAATTTAAATTTTTATATGAAAAACTTCTTTTGGCCATATCTCCTAAACTAAGCGTCCTAGAGCGAAAAAGACGATAATTCGTGACCACCCCCAAAAAATCGAAAAATCCACCCAAATCCTAACAAAATTGAAATTTTTATATGAAAAATTTCGTTTGGCCATATCTCCTAAACTAAGCGTCCTAGAGCGAAAAGGACGATAATTCGTGACCAACCTCAAATCCTAAAAAAATTGAAAATTTTATATGAAAAACTTCTTTTGGCCATATCTCCTAAACTAAGCGTCCTAGAGCGAAAAGGGCTTTAATTCGTGACCACCCTCAAAAAATCGAAAAATCCACCCACATCCTAAAAAAATTGACATTTTTATATGAAAAACTTCTTTTGGCCATATCTCCTAAACTAAGCGTCCTAGAGCGAAAAGGACGATAATTCGTGACCACCCTCAAAAAATCGAAAAATCCACCCAAATCCTAAAAAAAATTGAAATTTTTATATGAAAAACTTCTTTTGGCCATATCTCCTAAACTAAGCGTCCTAGAGCGAAAAGGACGATAATTCGTGACCACCCCCAAAAAATCGAAAAATCCACCCAAATCCTAAAAAAATTGAAATTTTTATATGAAAAACTTCTTTTGGCCATATCTCCTAAACTAAGCGTCCTAGAGCGAAAAGGGCTTTAATGCGTGACCACCCCCAAAAAATCGAAAAATCCAACCAAATCCTAAAAAAATTGAAATTTTTATATGAAAAACTTCTTTTGGCCATATCTCCTAAACTAAGCGTCCTAGAGCGAAAAGGACGATAATTCGTGACCACCCTCAAAAAATCGAAAAATCCACCCAAATCCTAAAAAAATTTAAATTTTTATATGAAAAACTTCTTTTGGCCATATCTCCTAAACTAAGCGTCCTAGAGCGAAAAGGACGATAATTCGTGACCACCCCCAAAAAATCGAAAAATCCACCCAAATCCTAACAAAATTGAAATTTTTATATGAAAAATTTCGTTTGGCCATATCTCCTAAACTAAGCATCCTAGAGCGAAAAGGACGATAATTCGTGACCACCCTCAAATCCTAAAAAAATTGAAAATTTTATATGAAAAACTTCTTTTGGCCATATCTCCTAAACTAAGCGTCCTAGAGCGAAAAGGGCTTTAATTCGTGACCACCCTCAAAAAATCGAAAAATCCACCCAAATCCTAAAAAAATTGACATTTTTATATGAAAAACTTCTTTTGGCCATACCTCCTAAACTAAGCGTCCTAGAGCGAAAAGGACGATAATTCGTGACCACCCCCAAAAAATCGAAAAATCCACCCAAATCCTAACAAAATTGAAATTTTTATATGAAAAACTTCTTTTGGCCATATCTCCTAAACTAAGCGTCCTAGAGCGAAAAGGACGATAATTCGTGACCACCCCCAAAAAATCGAAAAATCCAACCAAATCCTAAAAAAATTGAAATTTTTATATGAAAAACTTCTTTTGGCCATATCTCCTAAACTAAGCGTCCTAGAGCGAAAAGGACGATAATTCGTGACCACCCTCAAAAAATCGAAAAATCCACCCAAATCCTAAAAAAAATTGAAATTTTTATATGAAAAACTTCTTTTGGCCATATCTCCTAAACTAAGCGTCCTAGAGCGAAAAGGACGATAATTCGTGACCACCCCCAAAAAATCGAAAAATCCACCCAAATCCTAAAAAAATTGAAATTTGTATATGAAAAACTTCTTTTGGCCATATCTCCTAAACTAAGCGTCCTAGAGCGAAAAGGACGATAATTCGTGACCACCCTCAAAAAATCGAAAAATCCACCCAAATCTTAAAAAAATTGAAATTTTTATATGAAAAACTTCTTTTGGCCATATCTCCTAAACTAAGCGTCCTAGAGCGAAAAGGACGATAATTCGTGACCACCCTCAAAAAATCGAAAAATCCACCCAAATCCTAAAAAAATTTAAATTTTAATATGAAAAACTTCTTTTGGCCATATCTCCTAAACTAAGCGTCCTAGAGCGAAAAGGACGATAATTCGTGACCACCCCCAAAAAATCGAAAAATCCACCCAAATCCTAACAAAATTGAAATTTTTATATGAAAAATTTCGTTTGGCCATATCTCCTAAAGTAAGCATCCTAGAGCGAAAAAGACGATAATTCGTGACCAACCTCAAATCCTAAAAAAATTGAAAATTTTATATGAAAAACTTCTTTTGGCCATATCTCCTAAACTAAGCGTCCTAGAGCGAAAAGGGCTTTAATTCGTGACCACCCTCAAAAAATCGAAAAATCCACCCAAATCCTAAAAAAATTGACATTTTTATATGAAAAACTTCTTTTGGCCATATCTCCTAAACTAAGCGTCCTAGAGCGAAAAGGACGATAATTCGTGACCACCCTCAAAAAATCGAAAAATCCACCCAAATCCTAAAAAAAATTGAAATTTTTATATGAAAAACTTCTTTTGGCCATATCTCCTAAACTAAGCGTCCTAGAGCGAAAAGGGCTTTAATTCGTGACCACCCCCAAAAAAACGAAAAATCCACCCAAATCCTAAAAAAATTTAAATTTTTATATGAAAAACTTCTTTTGGTCATATCTCCTAAACTAAGCGTCCTAGAGCGAAAAGGGCTTTAATTCGTGACCACCCCCAAAAAATCGAAAAATCCACCCAAATCCTAAAAAAATTGAAATTTGTATATGAAAAACTTCTTTTGGTCATATCTCCTAAACTAAGCGTCCTAGAGCGAAGAGCGAAAAGGACGATAATTCATGACCACCTTCAAAAAATCGAAAAATCCACCCAAATCCTAAAAAAATTGAAATTTTTATATGAAAAACTTCTTTTGGTCATATCTCCTAAACTAAGCGTCCTAGAGCGAAAAGGACGATAATTCGTGACCACCCTCAAAAAATCGAAAAATCCACCCAAATCCTAAAAAAAATTGAAATTTTTATATGAAAAACTTCTTTTGGCCATATCTCCTAAACTAAGCGTCCTAGAGCGAAAAGGACGATAATTCGTGACCACCCTCAAAAAATCGAAAAATCCACCCAAATCCTTAAAAAATTGAAATTTTTATATGAAAAACTTCTTTTGGCCATATCTCCTAAACTAAGCGTCCTAGAGCGAAAAGGACGATAATTCGTGACCACTCTCAAAAAATCGAAAAATCCACCCAAATCCTAAAAAAATTGAAATTTTTATATGAAAAACTTCTTTTGGCCATATCTCCACTCTCAAAAAATCGAAAAATCCACCCAAATCCTAAAAAAATTGAAATTTTTATATGAAAAACTTCTTTTGGCCATATCTCCTAAACTAAACGTCCTAGAGCGACAAGGACGATAATTCGTGACCACCCTCAAAAAATCGAAAAATCCACCCAAATCTTAAAAAAATTGAAATTTTTATATGAAAAACTTCTTTTGGTCATATCTCCTAAACTAAGCGTCCTAGAGCGAAAAGGACGATAACTCGTGACCACCCCAAAAAATCGAACAATCCACCCAAATCCTTAAAAAATTGAAATTTTTATATGAAAAACTTCTTTTGGCCATATCTCCTAAACTAAGCGTCCTAGAGCGAAAAGGACGATAATTCGTGACCACCCCCAAAAAATCGAAAAATCCACCCAAATCCTAAAAAAATTGAAATTTTTATATGAAAAACTTCTTTTGGCCATATCTCCTAAACTAAGCGTCCTAGAGCGAAAAGGACGATAATTCATGACCACCCTCAAAAAATTGAAAAATCCACCCAAAACCTAAAAAAATTTAAATTTTTATATGAAAAACTTCTTTTGGCCATATCTCCAAAACTAAGCGTCCTAGAGCGAAAAGGACGATAATTCGTGACCACCCTCAAAAAATCGAAAAATTCACCCAAATCCTAAAAAATTGAAATTTTTATATGAAAAACTTCTTTTGGCCATATCTCCTAAACTAAGCGTCCTAGAGCGAAAAGGGCTTTAATTCGTGACCACCCTCAAAAAATCGAAAAATCCACCCAAATCCTAAAAAAATTGAAATTTTTATATGAAAAACTTCTTTTGGCCATATCTCCTAAACTAAGCGTCCTAGAGCGAAAAGGGCGATAATTGGTGACCACCCCCAAAAAATCGAAAAATCCACCCAAATCCTAAAAAAATTGAAATTTTTATATGAAAAACTTCTTTTGGCCATATCTCCTAAACTAAGCGTCCTAGAGCGAAAAGGGCTTTAATTCGTGACCACCCCCAAAAAATCGAAAAATCCACCCAAATCCTAAAAAAATTGAAATTTGTATATGAAAAACTTCTTTTGGCCATATCTCTTAAACTAAGCGTCCTAGAGCGAAAAGGGCTTTAATTCGTGACCACCCTCAAAAACTCGAAAAATCCACACAAATCCCAAAAAAAATTGAAATTTTTATATGAAAAACTTCTTTTGGTCATATCTCCTAAACTAAGCGTCCTAGAGCGAAGAGCGAAAAGGACGATAATTCATGACCACCTTCAAAAAATCGAAAAATCCACCCAAATCCTAAAAAAATTGAAATTTTTATATGAAAAACTTCTTTTGGTCATATCTCCTAAACTAAGCGTCCTAGAGCGAAAAGGACGATAATTCGTGACCACCCTCAAAAAATCGAAAAATCCACCCAAATCCTAAAAAAAATTGAAATTTTTATATGAAAAACTTCTTTTGGCCATATCTCCTAAACTAAGCGTCCTAGAGCGAAAAGGACGATAATTCGTGACCACCCTCAAAAAATCGAAAAATCCACCCAAATCCTTAAAAAATTGAAATTTTTATATGAAAAACTTCTTTTGGCCATATCTCCTAAACTAAGCGTCCTAGAGCGAAAAGGACGATAATTCGTGACCACTCTCAAAAAATCGAAAAATCCACCCAAATCCTAAAAAATTGAAATTTTTATATGAAAAACTTCTTTTGGCCATATCTCCTAAACTAAGCGTCCTAGAGCGAAAAGGACGATAATTCGTGACCACTCTCAAAAAATCGAAAAATCCACCCAAATCCAAAAAAATTGAAATTTTTATATGAAAAACTTCTTTTGGCCATATCTCCTAAACTAAACGTCCTAGAGCGACAAGGACGATAATTCGTGACCACCCTCAAAAAATCGAAAAATCCACCCAAATCTTAAAAAAATTGAAATTTTTATATGAAAAACTTTTTTTGGTCATATCTCCTAAACTAAGCGTCCTAGAGCGAAAAGGACGATAACTCGTGACCACCCCAAAAAATCGAACAATCCACCCAAATCCTAAAAAATTGAAATTTTTATATGAAAAACTTCTTTTGGCCATATCTCCTAAACTAAGCATCCTAGGGCGAAAAGGGCTTTAATTCGTGACCACCCTCAAAAAATCGAAAAATCCACCTAAATCCTAAAAAAATTGAAATTTTTATATGAAAAACTTCTTTTGGTCATATCTCCTAAACTAAGCGTCCTAGAGCGAAAAGGACGATAATTCGTGACCACCCCCAAAAAATCGAAAAATCCAACCAAATCCTAAAAAAATTGACATTTTTATATGAAAAACTTCTTTTGGCCATATCTCCTAAACTAAGCGTCCTAGAGCGAAAAGGACGATAATTCGTGACCACCCTCAAAAAATCGAAAAATCCACCCAAATCCTAAAAAAAATTGAAATTTTTATATGAAAAACTTCTTTTGGCCATATCTCCTAAACTAAGCGTCCTAGAGCGAAAAGGACGATAATTCGTGACCACCCTCAAAAAATCGAAAAATCCACACAAATCCCAAAAAAAATTGAAATTTTTATATGAAAAACTTCTTTTGGTCATATCTCCTAAACTAAGCGTCCTAGAGCGAAGAGCGAAAAGGACGATAATTCATGACCACCTTCAAAAAATCGAAAAATCCACCCAAATCCTAAAAAAATTGAAATTTTTATATGAAAAACTTCTTTTGGTCATATCTCCTAAACTAAGCGTCCTAGAGCGAAAAGGACGATAATTCGTGACCACCCTCAAAAAATCGAAAAATCCACCCAAATCCTAAAAAAATTGAAATTTTTATATGAAAAACTTCTTTTGGCCATATCTCCTAAACTAAGCGTCCTAGAGCGAAAAGGACGATAATTCGTGACCACCCTCAAAAAATCGAAAAATCCACCCAAATCCTTAAAAAATTGAAATTTTTATATGAAAAACTTCTTTTGGCCATATCTCCTAAACTAAGCGTCCTAGAGCGAAAAGGACGATAATTCGTGACCACTCTCAAAAAATCGAAAAATCCACCCAAATCCTAAAAAAATTGAAATTTTTATATGAAAAACTTCTTTTGGCCATATCTCCTAAACTAAGCGTCCTAGAGCGAAAAGGACGATAATTCGTGACCACTCTCAAAAAATCGAAAAATCCACCCAAATCCTAAAAAATTGAAATTTTTATATGAAAAACTTCTTTTGGCCATATCTCCTAAACTAAACGTCCTAGAGCGACAAGGACGATAATTCGTGACCACCCTCAAAAAATCGAAAAATCCACCCAAATCTTAAAAAAATTGAAATTTTTATATGAAAAACTTCTTTTGGTCATATCTCCTAAACTAAGCGTCCTAGAGCGAAAAGGACGATAACTCGTGACCACCCCAAAAAATCGAACAATCCACCCAAATCCTAAAAAAATTGAAATTTTTATATGAAAAACTTCTTTTGGCCATATCTCCTAAACTAAGCATCCTAGGGCGAAAAGGGCTTTAATTCGTGACCACCCTCAAAAAATCGAAAAATCCACCCAAATCCTAAAAAAATTGAAATTTTTATATGAAAAACTTCTTTTGGTCATATCTCCTAAACTAAATGTCCTAGAGCGAAAAGGACGATAATTCGTGACCACCCCCAAAAAATCCACCCAAATCCTAAAAAAATTGAAATTTTTATATGAAAAACTTCTTTTGGCCATATCTCCTAAACTAAGCGTCCTAGAGCGAAAAGGACGATAATTCGTGACCACCCTCAAAAAATCGAAAAATCCACCCAAATCCTAAAAAAATTGAAATTTTTATATGAAAAACTTCTTTTGGCCATATCTCCTAAACTAAGCGTCCTAGAGCGAAAAGGATGATAATTCGTAACCATCCTCAAAAAATCGAAAAATCCACCCAAATCCTAAAAAAATTGACATTTTTATATGAAAAACTTCTTTTGGCCATATCTCCTAAACTAAGCGTCCTAGAGCGAAAAGGACGATAATTCGTGACCACTCCAAAAAATCGAAAAATCCACCCAAATCCTAAAAAAAATGAAATTTTTATATGAAAAACTTCTTTTGGCCATATCTCCTAAACTAAGCGTCCTAGAGGGAAAAGGACGATAATTCGTAACCACCCTCAAAAAATCGAAAAATCCACCCAAATCCTAAAAAAATTGAAATTTTTATATGAAAAACTTCTTTTGGCCATATCTCCTAAACTAAGCGTCCTAGAGCGAAAAGGGCTTTAATTCGTGACCACCCCCAAAAAATCGAAAAATACACCCAAATCCTAAAAAAATTTAAATTTTTCTATGAAAAACTTCTTTTGGTCATATCTCCTAAACTAAGCGTCCTAGAGCGAAAAGGACGATAATTCGTGACCACCCCCAAAAAATCGAAAAATCCACCCAAATCCTAACAAAATTGAAATTTTTATATGAAAAATTTCGTTTGGCCATATCTCCTAAACTAAGCATCCTAGAGCGAAAAGGACGATAATTCGTGACCAACCTCAAATCCTAAAAAAATTGAAAATTTTATATGAAAAACTTCTTTTGGCCATATCTCCTAAACTAAGCGTCCTAGAGCGAAAAGGGCTTTACTCCGTGACCACCCTCAAAAAATCGAAAAATCCACCCAAATCCTAAAAAAATTGAAATTTTTATATGAAAAACTTCTTTCGGCCATATCTCCTAAACTAAGCGTCCTAGAGCGAAAAGGGCGATAATTCGTGACCACCCCCAAAAAATCGAAAAATCCAACCAAATCCTAAAAAAATTGAAATTTTTATATGAAAAACTTCTTTTGGCCATATCTCCTAAACTAAGCGTCCTAGAGCGAAAAGGACGATAATTCGTGACCACCCTCAAAAAATCGAAAAATCCACCCAAATCCTAAACAAATTTAAATTTTTATATGAAAAACTTCTTTTGGCCATATCTCCTAAACTAAGCGTCCTAGAGCGAAAAGGGCGATAATTCGTGACCACCCCCGAAAAATCCACCCAAATCCTAACAAAATTGAAATTTTTATATGAAAAATTTCGTTTGGCCATATCTCCTAAACTAAGCATCCTAGAGCGAAAAGGACGATAATTCGTGACCAACCTCAAATCCTAAAAAAATTGAAAATTTTATATGAAAAACTTCTTTTGGCCATATCTCCTAAACTAAGCGTCCTAGAGCGAAAAGGACGATAATTCGTGACCACCCTCAAAAAATGAAAAATCCACCCAAATCCTAAAAAAATTGAAATTTTTATATGAAAAACTTCTTTTGGCCATATCTCCTAAACTAAGCGTCCTAGAGCGAAAAGGACGATAATTCGTGACCACCCCCAAAAAATCGAAAAATCCACCCAAATCCTAACAAAATTGAAATTTTTATATGAAAAATTTCGTTTGGCCATATCTCCTAAACTAAGCATCCTAGAGCGAAAAGGGCTTTAATTCGTGACCACCCCCAAAAAATCGAAAAATCCACCCAAATCCTAAAAAAATTGAAATTTTTATATGAAAAACTTCTTTTGGCCATATCTCCTAAACTAAGCGTCCTAGAGCGAAAAGGGCTTTAATTCGTGACCACCCTCAAAAAATCGAAAAATCCACAAATCCTAAAAAAATTGACATTTTTATATGAAAAACTTCTTTTGGCCATATCTCCTAAACTAAGCGTCCTAGAGCGAAAAGGACGATAATTCGTGACCACCCTCAAAAAATCGAAAAATCCACCCAAATCCTAAAAAAATTGAAATTTTTATATGAAAAACTTCTTTTGGCCATATCTCCTAAACTAAGCGTCCTAGAGCGAAAAGGGCTTTAATTCGTGACCACCCCCAAAAAATCGAAAAATCCACCCAAATCCTAAAAAAATTGAAATTTTTATATGAAAAACTTCTTTTGGCCATATCTCCTAAACTAAGCGTCCTAGAGCGAAAAGGACGATAATTCGTGACCACCCCCAAAAAATCGAAAAATCCACCCAAATCCTAACAAAATGAAATTTTTATATGAAAAATTTCGTTTGGCCATATCTCCTAAACTAAGCATCCTAGAGCGAAAAGGACGATAATTCGTGACCAACCTCAAATCCTAAAAAAATTGAAAATTTTATATGAAAAACTTCTTTTGGCCATATCTCCTAAACTAAGCGTCCTAGAGCGAAAAGGGCTTTAATTCGTGACCACCCTCAAAAAATCGAAAAATCCACCCAAATCCTAAAAAAATTGACATTTTTATATGAAAAACTTCTTTTGGCCATATCTCCTAAACTAAGCGTCCTAGAGCGAAAAGGACGATAATTCGTGACCACCCTCAAAAAATCGAAAAATCCACCCAAATCCTAAAAAAAATTGAAATTTTTATATGAAAAACTTCTTTTGGCCATATCTCCTAAACTAAGCGTCCTAGAGCGAAAAGGGCTTTAATTCGTGACCACCCCCAAAAAATCGAAAAATCCACCCAAATCCTAAAAAAATTGAAATTTTTATATGAAAAACTTCTTTTGGCCATATCTCCTAAACTAAGCGTCCTAGAGCGAAAAGGACGATAATTCGTGACCACCCCCAAAAAATCGAAAAATCCACCCAAATCCTAACAAAATGAAATTTTTATATGAAAAATTTCGTTTGGCCATATCTCCTAAACTAAGCATCCTAGAGCGAAAAGGACGATAATTCGTGACCAACCTCAAATCCTAAAAAAATTGAAAATTTTATATGAAAAACTTCTTTTGGCCATATCTCCTAAACTAAGCGTCCTAGAGCGAAAAGGGCTTTAATTCGTGACCACCCTCAAAAAATCGAAAAATCCACCCAAATCCTAAAAAAATTGACATTTTTATATGAAAAACTTCTTTTGGCCATATCTCCTAAACTAAGCGTCCTAGAGCGAAAAGGGCTTTAATTCGTGACCACCCTCAAAAAATCGAAAAATCCACCCAAATCCTAAAAAAATTGACATTTTTATATGAAAAACTTCTTTTGGCCATATCTCCTAAACTAAGCGTCCTAGAGCGAAAAGGACGATAATTCGTGACCACCCCCAAAAAATCGAAAAATCCACCCAAATCCTAACAAAATTGAAATTTTTATATGAAACACTTCTTTTGGCCATATCTCCTAAACTAAGCGTCCTAGAGCGAAAAGGACGATAATTCGTGACCACCCCCAAAAAATCGAAAAATCCAACCAAATCCTAAAAAAATTGACATTTTTATATGAAAAACTTCTTTTGGCCATATCTCCTAAACTAAGCGTCCTAGAGCGAAAAGGACGATAATTCGTGACCACCCCCAAAAAATCGAAAAATCCACCCAAATCCTAACAAAATGAAATTTTTATATGAAAAATTTCGTTTGGCCATATCTCCTAAACTAAGCATCCTAGAGCGAAAAGGACGATAATTCGTGACCAACCTCAAATCCTAAAAAAATTGAAAATTTTATATGAAAAACTTCTTTTGGCCATATCTCCTAAACTAAGCGTCCTAGAGCGAAAAGGGCTTTAATTCGTGACCACCCTCAAAAAATCGAAAAATCCACCCAAATCCTAAAAAAATTGACATTTTTATATGAAAAACTTCTTTTGGCCATATCTCCTAAACTAAGCGTCCTAGAGCGAAAAGGACGATAATTCGTGACCACCCTCAAAAAATCGAAAAATCCACCCAAATCCTAAAAAAAATTGAAATTTTTATATGAAAAACTTCTTTTGGCCATATCTCCTAAACTAAGCGTCCTAGAGCGAAAAGGGCTTTAATTCGTGACCACCCCCAAAAAATCGAAAAATCCACCCAAATCCTAAAAAAAATGAAATTTTTATATGAAAAACTTCTTTTGGCCATATCTCCTAAACTAAGCGTCCTAGAGCGAAAAGGGCTTTAATTCGTGACCACCCTCAAAAAATCGAAAAATCCACCCAAATCCTAAAAAAATTAAAATTTTTATATGAAAAACTTCTTTTGGCCATATCTCCTAAACTAAGCGTCCTAGAGCGAAAAGGACGATAATTCGTGACCACCCCCAAAAAATCGAAAAATCCACCCAAATCCTAACAAAATTGAAATTTGTATATGAAAAATTTCGTTTGGCCATATCTCCTAAACTAAGCATCCTAGAGCGAAAAGGACGATAATTCGTGACCACCCTCAAATCCTAAAAAAATTGAAATTTTTATATGAAAAACTTCTTTTGGCCATATCTCCTAAACTAAGCGTCCTAGAGCGAAAAGGAGGATAATTCGTGACCACCCCCAAAAAATCGAAAAATCCAACCAAATCCTAAAAAAATTGACATTTTTATATGAAAAACTTCTTTTGGCCATATCTCCTAAACTAAGCGTCCTAGAGCGAAAAGGACGATAATTCGTGACCACCCTCAAAAAATCGAAAAATCCACCCAAATCCTAAAAAAAATTGAAATTTTTATATGAAAAACTTCTTTTGGCCATATCTCCTAAACTAAGCGTCCTAGAGCGAAAAGGACGATAATTCGTGACCACCCCCAAAAAATCGAAAAATCCAACCAAATCCTAAAAAAATTGACATTTTTATATGAAAAACTTCTTTTGGCCATATCTCCTAAACTAAGCGTCCTAGAGCGAAAAGGACGATAATTCGTGACCACCCTCAAAAAATCGAAAAATCCATCCAAATCCTAAAAAAAATTGAAATTTTTATATGAAAAACTTCTTTTGGCCATATCTCCTAAACTAAGCGTCCTAGAGCGAAAAGGACGATAATTCGTGACCACCCCCAAAAAATCGAAAAATCCAACCAAATCCTAAAAAAATTGAAATTTTTATATGAAAAACTTCTTTTGGCCATATCTCCTAAACTAAGCGTCCTAGAGCGAAAAGGAGGATAATTCGTGACCACCCCCAAAAAATCGAAAAATCCACCCAAATCCTAAAAAAGTTGAAATTTTTATATGAAAAACTTCTTTTGGCCATATCTCCTAAACTAAGCGTCCTAGAGCGAAAAGGACGATAATTCGTGACCACCCCCAAAAAATCGAAAAATCCACCCAAATCCTAAAAAATTTAAATTTTTATATGAAAAACTTCTTTTGGCCATATCTCCTAAACTAAGCGTCCTAGAGCGAAAAGGGCTTTAATTCGTGACCACCCTCACAAAATCGAAAAATCCACCCAAATCCTAAAAAAATTGAAATTTTTGTATGAAAAACTTCTTTTGGCCATATCTCCTAAACTAAGCGTCCTAGAGCGAAAAGGGCGATAATTCGTGACCACCCTCAAAAAATCGAAAAATCCACCCAAATCCTAAAAAAATTGAAATTTTTATATGAAAAACTTCTTTTGGCCATATCTCCTAAACTAAGCGTCCTATAGCGAAAAGGGCGATAATTCGTGACCACCCCCAAAAAATCGAAAAATCCAACCAAATCTTAAAAAAATTGAAATTTTTATATGAAAAACTTCTTTTGGCCATATCTCCTAAACTAAGCGTCCTAGAGCGAAAAGGACGACAATTCGTGACCACCCTCAAAAAATCGAAAAATCCACCCAAATCCTAAAAAAATTGAAATTTGTATATGAAAAACTTCTTTTGGCCATATCTCCTAAACTAAGCGTCCTAGAGCGAAAAGGACGATAATTCGTGACCACCCTCAAAAAATCGAAAAATCCAACCAAATCCTAAAAAAATGAAATTTTTATATGAAAAACTTCTTTTGGCCATATCTCCTAAACTAAGCGTCCTAGAGCGAAAAGGGCTTTAATTCGTGACCACCCCCAAAAAATCGAAAAATCCACCCAAATCCTAAAAAAATTGAAATTTTTAAATGAAAAACTTGTTTTGGCCATATCTCCTAACTAAGCGTCCTAGAGCGAAAAGGGCTTTAATTCGTGACCACCCTCAAAAAATCGAAAAATCCACCCAAATCCTAAAAAAATTGAAATTTTTATATGAAAAACTTCTTTTGGCCATATCTCCTAAACTAAGCGTCCTAGAGCGAAAAGGGCGATAATTCGTGACCACCCCCAAAAAATCGAAAAATCCAACCAAATCCTAAAAAAATTGAAATTTTTATATGAAAATCTTCTTTTGGCCATATCTCCTAAACTAAGCGTCCTAGAGCGAAAAGGACGATAATTCGTGACCACCCTCAAAAAATCGAAAAATCCACCCAAATCCTAAAAAAATTTAAATTTTTATATGAAAACCTTCTTTTTGCCATATCTCCTAAACTAAGCGTCCTAGAGCGAAAAGGACGATAATTCGTGACCACCCTCAAAAAATCGAAAAATCCACCCAAATCCTAAAAAAATTTAAATTTTTATATGAAAAACTTCTTTTGGCCATATCTCCTAAACTAAGCGTCCTAGAGCGAAAAGGACGACAATTCGTGACCACCCTCAAAAAATCGAAAAATTCACCCAAATCCTAAAAAAATTGAAATTTGTATATGAAAAACTTCTTTTGGCCATATCTCCTAAACTAAGCGTCCTAGAGCGAAAAGGACGATAATTCGTGACCACCCTCAAAAAATCGAAAAATTCAACCAAATCCTAAAAAAAATGAAATTTTTATATGAAAAACTTCTTTTGGCCATATCTCCTAAACTAAGCGTCCTAGAGCGAAAAGGGCTTTGATTCCTAAAAAAATTGAAATTTTTATATGAAAAACTTCTTTTGGCCATATCTCCTAAACTAAGCGTCCTAGAGCGAAAAGGGCTTTAATTCGTGACCACCCTCAAAAAATCGAATAATCCACCCAAATCCTAAAAAAATTGAAATTTTTATATGAAAAACTTCTTTTGGCCATATCTCCTAAACTAAGCGTCCTAGAGCGAAAAGGGCGATATTTCGTGACCACCCCCAAAAAATCGAAAAATCCAACCAAATCCTAAAAAAATTGAAATTTTTATATGAAAAACTTATTTTGGCCATATCTCCTAAACTAAGCGTCCTAGAGCGAAAAGGACGATAATTCGTGACCACCCTCAAAAAATCGAAAAATCCACCCAAATCCTAAAAAAATTTAAATTTTTATATGAAAAACTTCTTTTGGCCATATCTCCTAAACTAAGCGTCCTAGAGCGAAAAGGACGATAATTCGTGACCACCCCCAAAAAATCGAAAAATCCACCCAAATCCTAACAAAATTGAAATTTTTATATGAAAAATTTCGTTTGGCCATATCTCCTAAACTAAGCATCCTTGAGCGAAAAGGACGATAATTCGTGACCACCCTCAAATCCTAAAAAAATTGAAATTTTTATATGAAAAACTTCTTTTGGCCATATCTCCTAAACTAAGCGTCCTAGAGCGAAAAGGACGACAATTCGTGAGCACCCTCAAAAAATCGAAAAATCCACCCAAATCCTAAAAAAATTGAAATTTTTATATGAAAAACTTCTTTTGGCCATATCTCCTAAACTAAGCGTCCTAGAGCGAAAAGGGCGATAATTCGTGACCACCCCCCAAAAAATCGAAAAATCCACCCAAATCTTAAAAAAATTGAAATTTTTATATGAAAAACTTCTTTTGGCCATATCTCCTAAACTAAGCGTCCTAGAGCGAAAAGGACGACAATTCGTGACCACCCTCAAAAAATCGAAAAATCCACCCAAATCCTAAAAAAATTGAAATTTTTATATGAAAAACTTCTTTTGGCCATATCTCCTAAACTAAGCGTCCTAGAGCGAAAAGGACGACAATTCGTGACCACCCTCAAAAAATCGAAAAATCCACCCAAATCCTAAAAAAATTGAAATTTTTATATGAAAAACTTCTTTTGGCCATATCTCCTAAACTAAGCGTCCTAGAGCGAAAAGGGCGATAATTCGTGACCACCCCCCAAAAAATCGAAAAATCCACCCAAATCTTAAAAAAATTGAAATTTTTATATGAAAAACTTCTTTTGGCCATATCTCCTAAACTAAGCGTCCTAGAGCGAAAAGGACGACAATTCGTGACCACCCTCAAAAAATCGAAAAATCCACCCAAATCCTAAAAAAATTGAAATTTGTATATGAAAAACTTCTTTTGGCCATATCTCCTAAACTAAGCGTCCTAGAGCGAAAAGGACGATAATTCGTGACCACCCTCAAAAAATCGAAAAATCCAACCAAATCCTAAAAAAAATTAAATTTTTATATGAAAAACTTCTTTTGGCCATATCTCCTAAACTAAGCGTCCTAGAGCGAAGAGGACGATAATTCGTGACCACCCTCAAAAAATCGAAAAATCCACCCAAATCCTAAAAAAATTGAAATTTTTATATGAAAAACTTCTTTTGGCCATATCTCCTAAACTAAGCGTCCTAGAGCGAAAAGGGCTTTAATACGTGACCACCCCCCAAAAAATCGAAAAATCCACCCAAATCTTAAAAAAATTGAAATTTTTATATGAAAAACTTCTTTTGGCCATATCTCCTAAACTAAGCGTCCTAGAGCGAAAAGGACGACAATTCGTGACCACCCTCAAAAAATCGAAAAATCCACCCAAATCCTAAAAAAATTTAAATTTTTATATGAAAAACTTCTTTTGGCCATATCTCCTAAACTAAGCGTCCTAGAGCGAAAAGGACGATAATTCGTGACCACCCTCAAAAAATCGAAAAATCCAACCAAATCCTAAAAAAAATTAAATTTTTATATGAAAAACTTCTTTTGGCCATATCTCCTAAACTAAGCGTCCTAGAGCGAAAAGGACGATAATTCGTGACCACCCTCAAAAAATCGAAAAATCCACCCAAATCCTAAAAAAATTGAAATTTTTATATGAAAAACTTCTTTTGGCCATATCTCCTAAACTAAGCGTCCTAGAGCGAAAAGGGCTTTAATTCGTGACCACCCTCAAAAAATCGAAAAATCCACCCAAATCCTAAAAAAATTGAAATTTTTATATGAAAAACTTCTTTTGGCCATATCTCCTAAACTAAGCGTCCTAGAGCGAAAAGGGCTTTAATTCGTGACCACCCCCAAAAAATCGAAAAATCCAACCAAATCCTAAAAAAATTGAAATTTTTATATGAAAAACTTCTTTTGGCCATATCTCCTAAACTAAGCGTCCTAGAGCGAAAAGGACGATAATTCGTGACCACCCTCGAAAATCGAAAAATCCACCCAAATCCTAAAAAAATTTAAATTTTTATATGAAAAACTTCTTTTGACCATATCTCCTAAACTAAGCGTCCTAGAGCGAAAAGGACGATAATTCGTGACCACCCCCAAAAAATCGAAAAATCCACCCAAATCCTAACAAAATTGAAATTTTTATATGAAAAATTTCGTTTGGCCATATCTCCTAAACTAAGCATCCTAGAGCGAAAAGGACGATAATTCGTGACCAACCTCAAATCCTAAAAAAATTGAAAATTTTATCTGAAAAACTTCTTTTGGCCATATCTCCTAAACTAAGCGTCCTAGAGCGAAAAGGGCTTTATTTCGTGACCACCCCCAAAAAATCGAAAAATCCACCCAAATCCTAAAAAAATTGAAATTTTTATATGAAAAACTTCTTTTGGCCATATCTCCTAAACTAAGCGTCCTAGAGCGAAAAGGACGATAATTCGTGACCACCCTCAAAAAATCGAAAAATCCACCCAAATCCTAAAAAAAATTGAAATTTTTATATGAAAAACTTCTTTTGGCCATATCTCCTAAACTAAGCGTCCTAGAGCGAAAAGGGCTTTAATTCGTGACCACCCCCAAAAAATCGAAAAATCCACCCAAATCCTAAAAAAATTGAAATTTTTATATGAAAAACTTCTTTTGGCCATATCTCCTAAACTAAGCGTCCTAGAGCGAAAAGGGCTTTAATTCGTGACCACCCTCAAAAAATCGAAAAATCCACCCAAATCCTAAAAAAATTGAAATTTTTATATGAAAAACTTCTTTTGGCCATATCTCCTAAACTAAGCGTCCTAGAGCGAAAAGGACGATAATTCGTGACCACCCTCGAAAATCGAAAAATCCACCCAAATCCTAAAAAAATTTAAATTTTTATATGAAAAACTTCTTTTGACCATATCTCCTAAACTAAGCGTCCTAGAGCGAAAAGGACGATAATTCGTGACCACCCCCAAAAAATCGAAAAATCCACCCAAATCCTAACAAAATTGAAATTTTTATATGAAAATTTTCGTTTGGCCATATCTCCTAAACTAAGCATCCTAGAGCGAAAAGGACGATAATTCGTGACCACCCTCAAATCCTAAAAAAATTGAAAATTTTATATGAAAAACTTCTTTTGGCCATATCTCCTAAACTAAGCGTCCTAGAGCGAAAAGGGCTTTAATTCGTGACCACCCTCAAAAAATCGAAAAATCCACCCAAATCCTAAAAAAATTTACATTTTTATATGAAAAACTTCTTTTGGCCATATCTCCTAAACTAAGCGTCCTAGAGCGAAAAGGACGATAATTCGTGACCACCCCCAAAAAATCGAAAAATCCACCCAAATCCTAACAAAATTGAAATTTTTATATGAATAACTGCTTTTGGCCATATCTCCTAAACTAAGCGTCCTAGAGCGAAAAGGACGATAATTCGTGACCACCCCCTGTAATGTCCAACTACACTTCATAATTTTTTGAATTTAACACAGGACCCTTTATGTCTAGTTTCTCCCGATGAAGGTGCTCAATCGTTGGACGTGGAAAAACAGGATACGAGGTATGGGTCGAAATAAAATTTTAAATAATACGAGATCTAGGTAGACAGGGAGCCGTTGATCGCTAGCTAGCAGCCGGGTGGGGGGTTCGGGTCCCCTAGATTCTCTGATATCCTTCAATCCTGGACATAAACAAAATTATTATAGACTCCCTAAAGACATGAAATAGAACACGATGGAATATCTAACCACACATAACAAAACCCCAAATGGTTAGAATTAATGTTAAACAAATTATCTTGGAGGAAAGTTGTTTTGTAAGGAATTCCTGGTGTTCTGGAATCCTTGGCCTCTTTACCCTTATCCCTGCCATGGTATTAGTGGCCTACAATGTTACTAATACCCCTACTCAGATATTACCCTACATTTACATCACCCACGTAAGAATATTGAAAAGTTTAAGGATTCATTTTAAAAATTATTTTCATTATATTTCTAATATTTTAATTAAAGTACATAATACGAGTTTTCAAAAATATCTGGTAGTTAAATAAACAATTAAATTCAAGGACAATTGTAAGAGCATATTGCAAAATCGTTTAGATAAATTTTGTGATTGTAAATTCTCTTTCCACGGAATTTTAACTGAAATTATATTAAGAAAAAATAAACTACAAATATCCTGTGGCAGGACTCTAATATTTGTTAAATTTGGACATGAAGTATTTTAGTGAGGATCAGTTAAATTAACGTGGAAAGGATACTAATTCCAAGGATTTTATATTTTTTTTAAGTTTTTTTTTCTTTTTTTTTTTCTACTAAATTTTGGGAATTATTAATTCAAAATTTTCGAAATTCAATTAATTAAACTTTCTTAGTGATTTTTTTTTTCTCATTTTCATTTTTTTTTTCATATGCATGTAAATCAAATTTATCAATGTTATTTTTATATCAAAACTTACTTTTTTTTTTTGTTTTGTTGTTTTCAGTTTGTGTTATTTTGTTCCTTGGTTGTGGGTTTTAGCCAAAGTTAAGAACTTAACATTCGATGGTGATCTCCGAGGCCTCGTTGAACATGGTCGTATGTTGTTGTTTTTGCTGTTGAACTTTACTTTACTTTCCTTAGCTAGCTATAAATTGGTTAATAAGAATGAAATTGATAAATTGATGATTTTATGCATATGCCTGGCTGATAAAATTGTAATAATTAAATTCATACATATATAACAACATTCTGGGGGTTTGAACTTGGATCGCTAGATATGGTTGGTTTTCAGTCGGCGCTTTAGCGCTCTGGGCTAGCGGCTGATGTGGCCGATATGCAGCATTTGCAAGACATGGATCACTGGGAGTCAATGGTGGTCTCGTTGAACAAACCACCAGCTGGTGAGAGAGTTATTTTTAGATTCTCTCCAATTGGGTGATATACTCTCACACAACAGAGTATCTATGAGTGGCTAAAAGCTTCCGCCTGTTGATAGGCCTTTGGTTGAGAATGGGCACACTCTTGGACAAAAGGATAGGAGCACTGGGCTTTGGTATTTCCAGGTGTATCACCGAATCCTCCGATGATTGTTGGTTACAATTTCGCCTCACAGAAATTTATCAGAACAGAAATTCTTCTTATTTACTGTTGTGGAAATAACTCATAAACGAGGAATTTCTTTAGGTTACTTCAGGGTGGGAAACCCTCTCCAAAATTAATGAAATTGCGTTTATCTGTTACAAAAAAAAAAATAGATTTTTTTTTTTTGTAAATTTCCACACCACTGTCATGCTTTAAAAACTCTTACCTCAAAAAAGAAATAAAATTCAGCCTTTAAACATTTACAGCATGAATACCCAAAAACAAAATTTCGCGCAAATAATAAATTGGCAGGAATTTAATGCCTCTTAATTGAAAACTCCCTCAAATTACCTAAAGGAAATTAGGCAAATTATATCAGATTCACAATAACTTTTTGCACTAGATTTACCGCAATAATTTAAGGTAGAATTTTGTAAAAAAAAATTCAATTATGAACAATTGGTTCTCGTTCAATTGTTACAGCTTTCAATTCTTACATTCAAACACTTATTATTGAGAATGTTTCCTGTACTGCGCTTGAAAAACAAAAGCAAGCTCATACCCTGGTGCAATTTTATTTATATGAGCTGAGGAACTAGATCACTTCCCACCACTAAGATCAATATAGGAATGGTGTGAAATTTGAAAGATATCGACCGCTATGTTCTAAAAAAAATACAGTTTTAGTTCTCACACTTTGGTCAACAATTACCTGAGAATAGTTTGTCTCATGACCGTTTGCCCTTGGCTCGAAATGACAATAAGAAAAATATGAATTATAAAATAAAAAAAAGAAAAAATACTAATAGTAATTATAAAAAAAACAACCCTCGCTGGGGTTTGAACCGGGGTCACCAGTCATTCGAGGCCAACGTTCTACCAACCAAGCCATTGCAACCCATGAGAGACCTGCTGACTAAAACAATGTTTACCCCGTTGGACTTCGAAATCCTACAGATGTTTCTACTTGGAGAGTAAAGAGCAAAGCCATTGAGAGTCAAATTGTAGTTATATATACCCGTATATACGTTATTGGGCCAAACTCTGTACAAGACCCATCAAACATTTCAGTGACTACATCATAGTGATATACATTTACATGTAAGACAAAAAAAAATATTCATCACAAAACCGGGTAATATCGGTCTATTAGACGGCGATATTAATCGGAGAATACTAACTCTAGGATCGCATATCCTTTGCGTGATATGTACCAGTGGAATTTCCATCTATGTCTTTGAGGACATAATAATTGGTTCCTATTTTATCTTTTACAATTGCTTTGATGAAAGTTGGCGCAAGCTTAGAGCTGAATCTCTTTTCAGCACTGCTTTGGGAAAAGTTTCTCCTGTAAACTATTTGTCCAACAGAAAAAGATACAGGACGAGTCCGTAAATTATATTGGTCACGATTAGTATTATATGCCTTTGCAATGTTTTCTCGTATCTCTTTCCGAACGAGAGCAAGTTTGTCCTCTCTTTTCAATGGGGATATTGGGTCATCCAAAAGATTGACATGCCTCAAAAGCTTATATGAATCGCCGTGGGTAATCATATCAAACCCGAATGTGGCGAAATAAGGAGAACATTTGATGGCTTGATGAAAAGCATTTCTCAAGGCACAACTTATTGAACTCAAATGTTCATCCCACATTCTATGGTCCTCTTTCAAATAAGCTCGTATTGCCGCTATGATAGATCTGTTCACACGCTCAGAGGCATTCGCTTGAGGTGAATATAGCGCGGTATAAATATGTTGAATACCCATTCTGGTTAAAAATGCATTAAAATCACCGGCCCGAAACTGGGAACCATTATCACTGATAATAAACTCGGGTACACCGAAGACATGAAAAATGTCCTTCAAAAGGAATTCTTGGATAACACCAGACGTAAATTTTTTCAAAGGGCAAAGCCAATGAAACTTTGTTAAATGGTCTAGAACAATTAATAGACCAATATGTCCACTCTTTGATCTCGGGTATGGTCCCAAAATATCCACATATAAGCGTTGAAATGGCCGTATTGAGACGACGGGTTTGCCCATTTCCGGCTTTAAAATTACATTAGGGTGCTTCGTGGTTTTACAAATATGACACTCCCTCACATAGTCCCGGACGTCCGTGACCATACCTGGCCAATAAAAATTTCGCCGTATTAATTCCAAAGTCTTCGTCATACCACCATGGGCAGTTATTGTAGAGTCATGAAATCGAGATATAATACTTAAACGAAGGTTTCTAGGAATCCACAACTTCCAGGTATTATTCTCCTGTTCTTCAGTCCCTCTATAAAAATCGTTCCGAATATACACGAATTTATCAATTATCCTTAAGTCAGGGTATTTCGACTCATTTTCCCGAATTTTCAGTCTCAAGTCCACGTATTCACTATCATCAAAACAAGGCGAATCCAGATCAACTTCTGGCTCAGAAATTTCGATGCCTGAAACTTCTCCGAAATCCATCCGAGACAGAGCATCCGGTACTACATGATTTTTTCCTGGGCGATGACTAATAGTGAATTTGAAAGATTGTAGTTTAAATACCCATCTGGCTAAACGCCCTGATAAGTCCGGTTGCGACATGAGCCAAAGCAATGAGGAGTGATCCGTTATGATCTCAAACTCCTGCATCTCCAAATAGCAACGGAAACGCTTAACTGCTTCGATGGCTGCAAGACATTCCTTCTCCGTTACGCTATAGTTTCTTTGGGCAGTATTTAGTTTTTTTGACATATAAGCAATGGGTCGCTCTTCACCATCTTTGTCTAATTGTACTAAAACTGCCCCTATACCGTAATCGGAGGCGTCGCAATGAACGAAGAACTTTTTCGTAAAATTTGGGTTAGCCAGAACTGGTGCAGTGGTAAGACGCTTCTTCACTAACTCAAATGCCTCGTCTGCCTCTGAAGTCCATTGAAATTTGCGTTTGGATGAGAGGGTCTCAGTAATCGGAAAAGTTAAGGACGAAAAGTTTTCAATGAAGCGTCTGTACCAGCCAGCTAACCCAAGGAATCCACGAACCTGTTTTACAGTTCTTGGTGTTGGCCATTTGCTGATCGCTTCTACCTTTTCGGGGTCAGTTCTTATACCACCATTTCCTATAATATAGCCAAGATATTTTACTTCTGTGACACAGAAGTGGCTTTTCTCAATATTGAGAGTTAAATTAGCCTTACGAAACTCTTCGGCTATACGAACTAAAACGGACAAATGACTATTGAAATTTTCGGACACAATGATTAAATCGTCCAAATATCCGAAAACACAATGACGAAGATCTGGTGGAATTAACTGGTCCATGAGGCGACACATGGTCTGTGGAGCGTTGCACAGGCCAAATGGCATCACTACAAATTGGTATAAGGGACGCCCTGGCACGGTAAAAGCGGTTAAAGGTTTCGCTTCTTCGCTCAAAGCAACCTGCCAGTAAGCGTCCTTTAGATCCAATTTGGAAATGATGTTGGCCTGTGGCAATCTCGAAAATATGCCCTCAATACTGTGGAGCGGATACGCATCCTTTTTAGTTACTTGGTTTAGTTTGCGAGCATCTAAACACAAGCGAACTTTATTGGGTTTCAGGACTAGACGCATTGGTGAGCTCCACGGGGAGGTGGACTGCTCAATCACCCCAAGTGCCAACATGCGATCTATCTCCTGGAACATTACCCTTTCCACAGCTGGTGAGACCGGGTAATATCTTTGTTTGATTGGCTTTGAAGAACCCACATCGATCTCATGAGAAATCATTGTCGTTCTGCCTAAGCCTTCCTTACAATAATTAGGGAACAAATCGATAATCGATGACAACTGTCGAGTCTGAGATGGGCTGAGTGGATATTTATTATCCGATGTGATCTTGTGTGAGGCTACTTCATTCAAACAAGACATATCAGTTAAACAGCAAGGGTCAACATTAAGCGACGAATCGGATATGATGGCCGATTCAAAAACGTCAGAGGCTATACCAAAGGCTTCCCAAAAATCAAGACCCAAAATAAGTCGTTGCGTTATGGAAGGAACAATTAACATTCTCAATTGTTTGGTCTGATTACGAAAAGTGACATCGGTAATTAAAAATCCCAAGGTCTTTTGAAATTTGCCATCCGCAGTCTGAACAAAAGTTTTTGCAGGTACATAATGATCAAAAATCGAAAAATCATGCTGGGCCAAAGTTGCTCCAATACACGATACGTTTGCTCCAGTATCAAGCAAACCTAGTTCTTCAAAATACAAAAAATTTATTCTGGCATAAAATCGTCTGTCTTTTGGATTGCAGACAATTGATGATATTGTGTATTTAGATAAACTTTTGCGTAGCCGGAAATACTTTCGCATGCGAACAGTAGACCTCTTGGGGCGTTTCGTTTCGATCGTGTCAACTGAAAATATTTCATTACGTTTCCTGATGTATTCGGCATATCTCTCATGATACGGTCTAATCGGGTATAATTTTTTTATGAAGGTTGTGTGGTGAGAAGAATCTCGAGGAAGAATAGATATATCATTTGGTTGACAGAATTTGGTTTTAGTATTTGGCTCGTTTAAATCTTCAGAAGAAGAATTTGAAACTGTTATGTGTTCTGTTGTGACGGGTTGTGGCGCATCGAGTTTTTTGACAAAGATACTTTCCTAGCTGCGCATTTGGCACACTGTGGCTTATAAATATCTTTAGTGCCACATCCGTAGCAAAATACCTTTCTGTCGCGAACACAATCGTCCCAAAAGTGTCCCGGTTCATCACAATTCCAACACTTGTATGTGCTACAATTTTGATTAACTGCATCCACAATCGCTGGTGCAGTGGTATCAGAAACACCATCCTCTCCACTGTAGATTTCAGAAACGTTTCTACGTCCCGAAATGGGCGGACTGGGATACGATTTGCTGGGGAAACCCCTTCGGAAATTTTCGTCCGATAATAAATTCTCGCGCATTTGCACAAGTCTCCGTAAATGCGCTATGGAATACACAGGCACATACAACAATTCATGCCTAATATCCGGCCTCAGGTTGCGGATAAGAATTTCGACTAATTCCGATTCTTCCATAGGCTGTTCAAGTCTGTCCATAATGGAACAGATAGAGTCGTAAAAGGATTCAAAAGTTTCACCAGGTTTCATTTTCCTGTTGCGAACCTCTTCCTTTCTGTCATAAACCGAACGCATGTCTTTATATTGGGACTTCAAAGCCGCACAAAACTCATTCCATTCTATAAAAGGCACCTGTTTATGGTATCTCCAATACCATTCATGAGCTTTGTTCGTCAAAAGAATATTTAGATTTTTACAAATCAAATCGAAATTATTATTAAAATGCTCAGCAGTAAGAGATTTAATTCGATATAAAAACTCGTCTACTGTGAGGCCATTACTAGAACCATCAAATTTTACATTCCAATTCTGTATTATGGATGTGACCTTTTCAGCATTTGGAACAGGAGAACTAGAATTTTTGGACTGTCTGTGACTATGTCCATTTGTGTTATAGTTCGAATTATACGGTTCAGTTCTTGATTGTGAGTTGGGAAAATGTTCATGCGGGTGAGAAGCTGGTGGTTGTGATTTATGCGAACAATTCGGAGGATTTCTGGAAATTTGTAAATTTTGCATCATTTGCATAACACTTTGTTCAATCATCCGTCCAATTCGATCATAATCTATCTCACCAGAATCATTGTGATTTCGTAGATTAGTCTCATTTGCCGAATTTCGAGTGGCGGCAATTTCTGGTTGAAGAACATTACCAGAAGATACAGAATTTGACATTTCGACATTGCTATCATGAGGGCTTGCCTCTAAACTAAAATGTTGGTCGTATGATAAATTTCTGTAGAAATTTCTTGTATGAGGCCTATTTACAAGAGCGCCCCTAGGTCTTCCACGACCAGAAGACTTAGTTTTCTTGGTGGACCCCGTGGGATTGATATTGTCTGGTGCACTATGTAATTCTGGTGTATACTTTCGAAGATCGGAAAGCTCGCACGACACCTGACAATTTGGACAATTCGAAGAGGAAGATAGGGACTCTTCAATACAGCCTCGGTGAAAAATGTGAGAACATGTCATAATTTTATAACAATCTTGTGATTCGAAATTCATGACATTGTCACAAATAACACATTTCAATTCATTATTTTCCATTATCCTATTTTGATCCTCAGGAGGAGCTGAAGGACGAAGAGGACTATGTGGTATTGGCATGCTTCAATATTTCCCCCTCAAATTATAATAAAAAAAAATCGTGACTCTGAACAAGATTTCCTTTGCTTTGCAACTCGAATATAATACAATTGTAGATATTTTTCATAAATATTTATCTTACGTTGATGGGTGAGTAAAAGAATAGGGTAATTTTTCGCATACAATTTCCTACTAAAACTTTCTAAACTGGGCTATGGGAGAATGCTTTTCATATATTTTCCAATAGAATTAGCAAACCAGCATACTAAAATTCCAAGCAAAAACTGTAACACGTGGACTTTAAAATGCAATAAGCGATAATAAAGTAGATCCTAACAGAAACAGGATGCTGATAACTAGCTTTAATCTACTTGAACGTACGTGAAACCATTCCCAGAAATTCCAGTATCACCTATCTATTAGAGCACCGAGTGCAATGAAAATATTAACGAATGCGTTCTTGGTCATAACCCGAAACCATCAGATTTATGAATATCCAAAGAAGTTCGTTAAGTATTAAAAGCAAATATTACTCCTCAAGTGGTGTTCCTGCAATCCCTTTAAGGATGAAATTTACATTATCCTGAATTAAATTTATCGTGAGCAAGAAGTTTCTTATGGATAAGATTCTTAAAGCCCCACGCTGGGCGCCATTTATCTATGTAATGTCCAACTACACTTCATAATTTTTTGAATTTAACACAGGACCCTTTATGTCTAGTTTCTCCCGATGAAGGTGCTCAATCGTTGGACGTGGAAAAACAGGATACGAGGTATGGGTCGAAATAAAATTTTAAATAATACGAGATCTAGGTAGACAGGGAGCCGTTGATCGCTAGCTAGCAGCCGGGTGGGGGGGTTCGGGTCCCCTAGATTCTCTGATATCCTTCAATCCTGGACATAAACAAAATTATTATAGACTCCCTAAAGACATGAAATAGAACACGATGGAATATCTAACCACACATAACAAAACCCCAAATGGTTAGAATTAATGTTAAACAAATTATCTTGGAGGAAAGTTGTTTTGTAAGGAATTCCTGGTGTTCTGGAATCCTTGGCCTCTTTACCCTTATCCCTGCCATGGTATTAGTGGCCTACAATGTTACTAATACCCCTACTCAGATATTACCCTACATTTACATCACCCACGTAAGAATATTGAAAAGTTTAAGGATTCATTTTAAAAATTATTTTCATTATATTTCTAATATTTTAATTAAAGTACATAATACGAGTTTTCAAAAATATCTGGTAGTTAAATAAACAATTAAATTCAAGGACAATTGTAAGAGCATATTGCAAAATCGTTTAGATAAATTTTGTGATTGTAAATTCTCTTTCCACGGAATTTTAACTGAAATTATATTAAGAAAAAATAAACTACAAATATCCTGTGGCAGGACTCTAATATTTGTTAAATTTGGACATGAAGTATTTTAGTGAGGATCAGTTAAATTAACGTGGAAAGGATACTAATTCCAAGGATTTTATATTTTTTTTAAGTTTTTTTTTCTTTTTTTTTTCTACTAAATTTTGGGAATTATTAATTCAAAATTTTCGAAATTCAATTAATTAAACTTTCTTAGTGATTTTTTTTTTCTCATTTTCATTTTTTTTTTTCATATGCATGTAAATCAAATTTATCAATGTTATTTTTATATCAAAACTTACTTTTTTTTTTTGTTTTGTTGTTTTCAGTTTGTGTTATTTTGTTCCTTGGTTGTGGGTTTTAGCCAAAGTTAAGAACTTAACATTCGATGGTGATCTCCGAGGCCTCGTTGAACATGGTCGTATGTTGTTGTTTTTGCTGTTGAACTTTACTTTACTTTCCTTAGCTAGCTATAAATTGGTTAATAAGAATGAAATTGATAAATTGATGATTTTATGCATATGCCTGGCTGATAAAATTGTAATAATTAAATTCATACATATATAACAACATTCTGGGGGTTTGAACTTGGATCGCTAGATATGGTTGGTTTTCAGTCGGCGCTTTAGCGCTCTGGGCTAGCGGCTGATGTGGCCGATATGCAGCATTTGCAAGACATGGATCACTGGGAGTCAATGGTGGTCTCGTTGAACAAACCACCAGCTGGTGAGAGAGTTATTTTTAGATTCTCTCCAATTGGGTGATATACTCTCACACAACAGAGTATCTATGAGTGGCTAAAAGCTTCCGCCTGTTGATAGGCCTTTGGTTGAGAATGGGCACACTCTTGGACAAAAGGATAGGAGCACTGGGCTTTGGTATTTCCAGGTGTATCACCGAATCCTCCGATGATTGTTGGTTACAATTTCGCCTCACAGAAATTTATCAGAACAGAAATTCTTCTTATTTACTGTTGTGGAAATAACTCATAAACGAGGAATTTCTTTAGGTTACTTCAGGGTGGGAAACCCTCTCCAAAATTAATGAAATTGCGTTTATCTGTTACAAAAAAAAAATAGATTTTTTTTTTTTGTAAATTTCCACACCACTGTCATGCTTTAAAAACTCTTACCTCAAAAAAGAAATAAAATTCAGCCTTTAAACATTTACAGCATGAATACCCAAAAACAAAATTTCGCGCAAATAATAAATTGGCAGGAATTTAATGCCTCTTAATTGAAAACTCCCTCAAATTACCTAAAGGAAATTAGGCAAATTATATCAGATTCACAATAACTTTTTGCACTAGATTTACCGCAATAATTTAAGGTAGAATTTTGTAAAAAAAAATTCAATTATGAACAATTGGTTCTCGTTCAATTGTTACAGCTTTCAATTCTTACATTCAAACACTTATTATTGAGAATGTTTCCTGTACTGCGCTTGAAAAACAAAAGCAAGCTCATACCCTGGTGCAATTTTATTTATATGAGCTGAGGAACTAGATCACTTCCCACCACTAAGATCAATATAGGAATGGTGTGAAATTTGAAAGATATCGACCGCTATGTTCTAAAAAAAATACAGTTTTAGTTCTCACACTTTGGTCAACAATTACCTGAGAATAGTTTGTCTCATGACCGTTTGCCCTTGGCTCGAAATGACAATAAGAAAAATATGAATTATAAAATAAAAAAAAAGAAAAAATACTAATAGTAATTATAAAAAAAACAACCCTCGCTGGGGTTTGAACCGGGGTCACCAGTCATTCGAGGCCAACGTTCTACCAACCAAGCCATTGCAACCCATGAGAGACCTGCTGACTAAAACAATGTTTACCCCGTTGGACTTCGAAATCCTACAGATGTTTCTACTTGGAGAGTAAAGAGCAAAGCCATTGAGAGTCAAATTGTAGTTATATATACCCGTATATACGTTATTGGGCCAAACTCTGTACAAGACCCATCAAACATTTCAGTGACTACATCATAGTGATATACATTTACATGTAAGACAAAAAAAAATATTCATCACACCCCAAAAAATCGAAAAATCCAACCAAATCCTAAAAAAATTGACATTTTTATATGAAAAACTTCTTTTGGCCATATCTCCTAAACTAAGCGTCCTAGAGCGAAAAGGACGATAATTCGTGACCACCCTCAAAAAATCGAAAAATCCACCCAAATCCTAAAAAAAATTGAAATTTTTATATGAAAAACTTCTTTTGGCCATATCTCCTAAACTAAGCGTCCTAGAGCGAAAAGGGCGATAATTCGTGACCACCCCCAAAAAATCGAAAAATCCACCCAAATCGTAAAAAAGTTGAAATTTTTATATGAAAAACTTCTTTTGGCCATATCTCCTAAACTAAGCGTCCTAGAGCGAAAAGGACGATAATTCGTGACCACCCCCAAAAAATCGAAAAATCCACCCAAATCCTAAAAAATTTAAATTTTTATATGAAAAACTTCTTTGGCCATATCTCCCAAACTAAGCGTCCTAGAGCGAAAAGGGCTTTAATTCGTGACCACCCTCAAAAAATCGAAAAATCCACCCAAATCCTAAAAAAATTGAAATTTTTATATGAAAAACTTCTTTTGGCCATATCTCCTAAACTAAGCGTCCTAGAGCGAAAAGGGCGATAATTCGTGACCACCCTCAAAAAATCGAAAAATCCACCCAAATCCTAAAAAAATTGAAATTTTTATATGAAAAACTTCTTTGGCCATATCTCCTAAAAAAATTGACATTTTTATATGAAAAACTTCTTTTGGCCATATCTCCTAAACTAAGCGTCCTAGAGCGAAAAGGACGATAATTCGTGACCACCCTCAAAAAATCGAAAAATCCACCCAAATCCTAAAAAAAATTGAAATTTTTATATGAAAAACTTCTTTTGGCCATATCTCCTAAACTAAGCGTCCTAGAGCGAAAAGGGCTTTAATTCGTGACCACCCCCAAAAAATCGAAAAATCCACCCAAATCCTAAAAAAATTTAAATTTTTATATGAAAAACTTCTTTTGGCCATATCTCCTAAACTAAGCGTCCTAGAGCGAAAAGGGCTTTAATTCGTGACCACCCTCAAAAAATCGAAAAATCCACCCAAATCCTAAAAAAATTTAAATTTTTATATTAAAAACTTCTTTTGGCCATATCTCCTAAACTAAGCGTCCTAGAGCGAAAAGGGCGATAATTCGTGACCACCCCCAAAAAATCGAAAAATCCACCCAAATCTTAAAAAAATTTCAATTTGTATATGAAAAACTTCTTTTGGCCATATCTCCTAACCTAAGCGTCCTAGAGCGAAAAGGACGATAATTCGTGACCACCCTCAAAAAATCGAAAAATCCAACCAAATCCTAAAAAAAATGAAATTTTTATATGAAAAACTTCTTTTGGCCATATCTCCTAAACTAAGCGTCCTAGAGCGAAAAGGGCTTTAATTCGTGACCACCCCCAAAAAATCGAAAAATCCACCCAAATCCTAAAAAAATTGAAATTTTTATATGAAAAACTTCTTTTGGCCATATCTCCTAAACTAAGCGTCCTAGAGCGAAAAGGGCTTTAATTCGTGACCACCCTCAAAAAATCGAAAAATCCACCCAAATCCTAAAAAAAATTGAAATTTTTATATGAAAAACTTCTTTTGGCCATATCTCCTAAACTAAGCGTCCTAGAGCGAAAAGGGCGATAATTCGTGACCACCCCCAAAAAATCGAAAAATCCAACCAAATCCTAAAAAAATTGAAATTTTTATATGAAAAACTTCTTTTGGCCATATCTCCTAAACTAAGCGTCCTAGAGCGAAAAGGACGATAATTCGTGACCACCCTCAAAAAATCGAAAAATCCACCCAAATCTCCTAAACTAAGCGTCCTAGAGCGAAAAGGACGATAATTCGTGACCACCCCCAAAAAATCGAAAAATCCACCCAAATCCTAACAAAATTGAAATTTTTATATGAAAAATTTCGTTTGGCCATATCTCCTAAACTAAGCATCCTAGAGCGAAAAGGACGATAATTCGTGACCAACCTCAAATCCTAAAAAAATTGAAAATTTTATATGAAAAACTTCTTTTGGCCATATCTCCTAAACTAAGCGTCCTAGAGCGAAAAGGGCTTTAATTCGTGACCACCCTCAAAAAATCGAAAAATCCACCCAAATCCTAAAAAAATTGACATTTTTATATGAAAAACTTCTTTTGGCCATATCTCCTAAACTAAGCGTCCTAGAGCGAAAAGGACGATAATTCGTGACCACCCCCAAAAAATCGAAAAATCCACCCAAATCCTAACAAAATTGAAATTTTTATATAAAAAATTTCGTTTGGCCATATCTCCTAAACTAAGCATCCTAGAGCGAAAAGGACGATAATTCGTGAACAACCTCAAATCCTAAAAAAAATGAAAATTTTATATGAAAAACTTCTTTTGGCCATATCTCCTAAACTAAGCGTCCTAGAGCGAAAAGGGCTTTAATTCGTGACCACCCTCAAAAAATCGAAAAATCCACCCAAATCCTAAAAAAATTGAAATTTTTATATGAAAAACTTCTTTTGGCCATATCTCCTAAACTAAGCGTCCTAGAGCGAAAAGGACGATAATTCGTGACCACCCTCAAAAAATCGAACAATCCACCCAAATCCTAAAAAAATTGAAATTTTTATATGAAAAACTTCTTTTGGCCATATCTCCTAAACTAAGCGTCCTAGAGCGAAAAGGACGATAATTCGTGACCACCCCCAAAAAATCGAAAAATCCACCCAAATCCTAACAAAATTGAAATTTTTATATGAAAAACTTCTTTTGGCCATATCTCCTAAACTAAGCGTCCTAGAGCGAAAAGGACGATAATTCGTGACCACCCCCAAAAAATCGAAAAATCCAACCAAATCCTAAAAAAATAGAAATTTTGTATGAAAAACTTCTTTTGGCCATATCTCCTAAACTAAGCGTCCTAGAGCGAAAAGGACGATAATTCGTGACCACCCTCAAAAAATATCTCCTAAACTAAGCGTCCTAGAGCGAAAAGGACGATAATTCGTGACCACCCTCAAAAAATCGAAAAATCCACCCAAATCTCCTAAACTAAGCGTCCTAGAGCGAAAAGGACGATAATTCGTGACCACCCCCAAAAAATCGAAAAATCCAACCAAATCCTAAAAAAATTGAAATTTTTATATGAAAAACTTCTTTTGGCCATATCTCCTAAACTAAGCGTCCTAGAGCGAAAAGGGCTTTAATTCGTGACCACCCCCAAAAAATCGAAAAATCCACCCAAATCCTAACAAAATTGAAATTTTTATATGAAAAACTTCTTTTGGCCATATCTCCTAAACTAAGCGTCCTAGAGCGAAAAGGACGATAATTCGTGACCACCCCCAAAAAATCGAAAAATCCAACCAAATCCTAAAAAAATAGAAATTTTGTATGAAAAACTTCTTTTGGCCATATCTCCTAAACTAAGCGTCCTAGAGCGAAAAGGACGATAATTCGTGACCACCCTCAAAAAATCGAAAAATCCACCCAAATCCTAAAAAAAATTGAAATTTTTATATGAAAAACTTCTTTTGGCCATATCTCCTAAACTAAGCGTCCTAGAGCGAAAAGGACGATAATTCGTGACCACCCCCAAAAAATCGAAAAATCCAACCAAATCCTAAAAAAATTGAAATTTTTATATGAAAAACTTCTTTTGGCCATATCTCCTAAACTAAGCGTCCTAGAGCGAAAAGGGCTTTAATTCGTGACCACCCTCACACAATCGAAAAATCCACCCAAATCCTAAAAAAATTGAAATTTTTATATGAAAAACTTCTTTTGGCCATATCTCCTAAACTAAGCGTCCTAGAGCGAAAAGGGCGATAATTCGTGACCACCCCCAAAAAATCGAAAAATCCACCCAAATCTTAAAAAAATTGAAATTTTTATATGAAAAACTTCTTTTAGCCATATCTCCTAAACTAAGCGTCCTAGAGCGAAAAGGGCTTTAATTCGTGACCACCCTAAAAAAATCGAAAAATCCACCCAAATCCTAAAAAAAATGGAATTTTTATATGAAAAACTTCTTTTGGCCATATCTCCTAAACTAAGCGTCCTAGAGCGAAAAGGGCGATAATTCGTGACCACCCCCAAAAAATCGAAAAATCCAACCAAATCCTAAAAAAATTGAAATTTTTATATGAAAAACTTCTTTTGGCCATATCTCCTAAACTAAGCGTCCTAGAGCGAAAAGGACGATAATTCGTGACCACCCTCAAAAAATCGAAAAATCCACCCAAATCTTAAAAAAATTGAAATTTTTATATGAAAAACTTCTTTTGGCCATATCTCCTAAACTAAGCGTCCTAGAGCGAAAAGGACGACAATTCGTGACCACCCCCAAAAAATCGAAAAATCCACCCAAATCCTAACAAAATTGAAATTTTTATATGAAAAATTTCGTTTGGCCATATCTCCTAAACTAAGCATCCTAGAGCGAAAAGGACGATAATTCGTGACCAACCTCAAATCCTAAAAAAATTGAAAATTTTATATGAAAAACTTCTTTTGGCCATATATCCTAAACTAAGCGTCCTAGAGCGAAAAGGGCTTTAATTCGTGACCACCCTCAAAAAATCGAAAAATCCACCCAAATCCTAAAAAAATTGAAATTTTTATATGAAAAACTTCTTTTGGCCATATCTCCTAAACTAAGCGTCCTAGAGCGAAAAGGACGATAATTCGTGACCACCCCCAAAAAATCGAAAAATCCACCCAAATCCTAAAAAAATTGAAATTTTTATATGAAAAACTTCTTTTGGCCATATCTCCTAAACTAAGCGTCCTAGAGCGAAAAGGACGATAATTCGTGACCACCCTCAAAAAATCGAAAAATCCACCCAAATCCTAAAAAAATTGAAATTTTTATATGAAAAACTTCTTTTGGCCATATCTCCTAAACTAAGCGTCCTAGAGCGAAAAGGACGATAATTCGTGACCACCCCCAAAAAATCGAAAAATCCACCCAAATCCTAAAAAAATTGAAATTTTTATATGAAAAACTTCTTTTGGCCATATCTCCTAAACTAAGCGTCCTAGAGCGAAAAGGGCGATAATTCGTGACCACCCCCAAAAAATCGAAAAATCCAACCAAATCCTAAAAAAATTGAAATTTTTATATGAAAAACTTCTTTTGGCCATATCTCCTAAACTAAGCGTCCTAGAGCGAAAAGGACGATAATTCGTGACCACCCTCAAAAAATCGAAAAATCCACCCAAATCTTAAAAAAATTGAAATTTTTATATGAAAAACTTCTTTTGGCCATATCTCCTAAACTAAGCGTCCTAGAGCGAAAAGGACGACAATTCGTGACCACCCCCAAAAAATCGAAAAATCCACCCAAATCTTAACAAATTTGAAATTTTTATATGAAAAATTTCGTTTGGCCATATCTCCTAAACTAAGCATCCTAGAGCGAAAAGGACGATAATTCGTGACCAACCTCAAATCCTAAAAAAATTGAAAATTTTATATGAAAAACTTCTTTTGGCCATATCTCCTAAACTAAGCGTCCTAGAGCGAAAAGGGCTTTAACTCGTGACCACCCTCAAAAAATCGAAAAATCCACCCAAATCCTAAAAAAATTGACATTTTTATATGAAAAACTTCTTTTGGCCATATCTCCTAAACTAAGCGTCCTAGAGCGAAAAGGACGATAATTCGTGACCACCCTCAAAAAATCGAAAAATCCACCCAAATCCTAAAAAAAATTGAAATTTTTATATGAAAAACTTCTTTTGGCCATATCTCCTAAACTAAGCGTCCTAGAGCGAAAAGGGCTTTAATTCGTGACCACCCCCAAAAAATCGAAAAATCCACCCAAATCCTAAAAAAATTGAAATTTTTATATGAAAAACTTCTTTTGGCCATATCTCCTAAACTAAGCGTCCTAGAGCGAAAAGGGCTTTAATTCGTGACCACCCTCAAAAAATCGAAAAATCCACCCAAATCCTAAAAAAATTGAAATTTTTATATGAAAAACTTCTTTTGGCCATATCTCCTAAACTAAGCGTCCTAGAGCGAAAAGGACGATAATTCGTGACCACCCCCAAAAAATCGAAAAATCCACCCAAATCCTAACAAAATTGAAATTTTTATATGAAAAATTTCGTTTGGCCATATCTCCTAAACTAAGCATCCTAGAGCGAAAAGGACGATAATTCCTGACCACCCTCAAATCCTAAAAAAGTTGAAAATTTTATATGAAAAACTTCTTTTGGCCATATCTCCTAAACTAAGCGTCCTAGAGCGAAAAGGGCTTTAATTCGTGACCACCCTCAAAAAATCGAAAAATCCACCCAAATCCTAAAAAAATTGTCATTTTTATATGAAAAACTTCTTTTGGCCATATCTCCTAAACTAAGCGTCCTAGAGCGAAAAGGACGATAATTCGTGACCACCCCCAAAAAATCGAAAAATCCACCCAAATCGTAACAAAATTGAAATTTTTATATGAAAAACTTCTTGTGGCCATATCTCCTAAACTAAGCGTCCTAGAGCGAAAAGGACGATAATTCGTGACCACCCCCAAAAAATCGAAAAATCCAACAAAATCCTAAAAAAATTGACATTTTTATATGAAAAACTTCTTTTGGCCATATCTCCTAAACTAAGCGTCCTAGAGCGAAAAGGACGATAATTCGTGACCACCCTCAAAAAATCGAAAAATGCACCCAAATCCTAAAAAAAATTGAAATTTTTATATGAAAAACTTCTTTTGGCCATATCTCCTAAACTAAGCGTCCTAGAGCGAAAAGGACGATAATTCGTGACCTCCCCCAAAAAATCGAAAAATCCAACCGAATCCTAAAAAAATTGAAATTTTTATATGAAAAACTTCTTTTGGCCATATCTCCTAAACTAAGCGTCCTAGAGCGAAAAGGGCGATAATTCGTGACCACCCCCAAAAAATCGGAAAATCCACCCAAATCCTAAAAAAGTTGAAATTTTTATATGAAAAACTTCTTTTGGCCATATCTCCTAAACTAAGCGTCCTAGAGCGAAAAGGACGATAATTCGTGACCACCCCCAAAAAATCGAAAAATCCACCCAAATCCTAAAAAATTTAAATTTTTATATGAAAAACTTCTTTTGGCCATATCTCCTAAACTAAGCGTCCTAGAGCGAAAAGGGCTTTAATTCGTGACCACCCTCACAAAATCGAAAAATCCACCCAAATCCTAAAAAAATTGAAATTTTTATATGAAAAACTTCTTTTGGCCATATCTCCTAAACTAAGCGTCCTAGAGCGAAAAGGGCGATAATTCGTGACCACCCTCAAAAAATCGAAAAATCCACCCAAATCCTAAAAAAATTGAAATTTTTATATGAAAAACTTCTTTTGGCCATATCTCCTAAACTAAGCGTCCTAGAGCGAAAAGGGCGATAATTCGTGACCACCCCCAAAAAATCGAAAAATCCACCCAAATCTTAAAAAAATTGAAATTTTTATATGAAAAACTTCTTTTGGCCATATCTCCTAAACTAAGCGTCCTAGAGCGAAAAGGACGACAATTCGTGACCACCCTCAAAATCGAAAAATCCACCCAAATCCTAAAAAAATTGAAATTTTTATATGAAAAACTTCTTTTGGCCATATCTCCTAAACTAAGCGTCCTAGAGCGAAAAGGGCGATAATTCGTGACCACCCCCAAAAAATCGAAAAATCCACCCAAATCTTAAAAAAATTGAAATTTTTATATGAAAAACTTCTTTTGGCCATATCTCCTAAACTAAGCGTCCTAGAGCGAAAAGGACGACAATTCGTGACCACCCTCAAAAAATCGAAAAATCCACCCAAATCCTAAAAAAATTGAAATTTTTATATGAAAAACTTCTTTTGGCCATATCTCCTAAACTAAGCGTCCTAGAGCGAAAAGGGCTTTAATTCGTGACCACCCTCAAAAAATCGAAAAATCCACCCAAATCCTAAAAAAAATTGAAATTTTTATATGAAAAACTTCTTTTGGCCATATCTCCTAAACTAAGCGTCCTAGAGCGAAAAGGACGATAATTCGTGACCACCCCCAAAAAATCGAAAAATCCACCCAAATCCTAACAAAATTGAAATTTTTATATGAAAAATTTCGTTTGGCCATATCTCCTAAACTAAGCGTCCTAGAGCGAAAAGGGCTTTAATTCGTGACCACCCCCAAAAAATCGAAAAATCCACCCAAATCCTAAAAAAATTGAAATTTTTATATGAAAAACTTTTTTTGGCCATATCTCCTAAACTAAGCGTCCTAGAGCGAAAAGGGCTTTAATTCGTGACCACCCTCAAAAAATCGAAAAATCCACCCAAATCCTAAAAAAATTTAAATTTTTATATGAAAAACTTCTTTTGGCCATATCTCCTAAACTAAGCGTCCTAGAGCGAAAAGGACGATAATTCGTGACCACCCCCAAAAAATCGAAAAATCCACCCAAATCCTAACAAAATTGAAATTTTTATATGAAAAATTTCGTTTGGCCATATCTCCTAAACTAAGCATCCTAGAGCGAAAAGGACGATAATTCGTGACCACCCCCAAAAAATCGAAAAATCCACCCAAATCCTAAAAAATTTAAATTTTTATATGAAAAACTTCTTTTGGCCATATCTCCTAAACTAAGCGTCCTAGAGCGAAAAGGGCTTTAATTCGTGACCACCCTCACAAAATCGAAAAATCCACCCAAATCCTAAAAAAATTGAAATTTTTATATGAAAAACTTCTTTTGGCCATATCTCCTAAACTAAGCGTCCTAGAGCGAAAAGGGCGATAATTCGTGACCACCCTCAAAAAATCGAAAAATCCACCCAAATCCTAAAAAAATTGAAATTTTTATATGAAAAACTTCTTTTGGCCATATCTCCTAAACTAAGCGTCCTAGAGCGAAAAGGGCGATAATTCGTGACCACCCCCAAAAAATCGAAAAATCCACCCAAATCTTAAAAAAATTGAAATTTTTACATGAAAAACTTCTTTTGGCCATATCTCCTAAACTAAGCGTCCTAGAGCGAAAAGGACGACAATTCGTGACCACCCTCAAAAAATCGAAAAATCCACCCAAATCCTAAAAAAATTGAAATTTTTATATGAAAAACTTCTTTTGGCCATATCTCCTAAACTAAGCGTCCTAGAGCGAAAAGGGCGATAATTCGTGACCACCCCCAAAAAATCGAAAAATCCACCCAAATCTTAAAAAAATTGAAATTTTTATATGAAAAACTTCTTTTGGCCATATCTCCTAAACTAAGCGTCCTAGAGCGAAAAGGACGACAATTCGTGACCACCCTCAAAAAATCGAAAAATCCACCCAAATCCTAAAAAAATTGACATTTTTATATGAAAAACTTCTTTTGGCCATATCTCCTAAACTAAGCGTCCTAGAGCGAAAAGGACGATAATTCGTGACCACCCTCAAAAAATCGAAAAATCCACCCAAATCCTAAAAAAAATTGAAATTTTTATATGAAAAACATCTTTTGGCCATATCTCCTAAACTAAGCGTCCTAGAGCGAAAATGACGATAATTCGTGACCACCCCCAAAAAATCGAAAAATCCACCCAAATCCTAACAAAATTGAAATTTTTATATGAAAAATTTCGTTTGGCCATATCTCCTAAACTAAGCGTCCTAGAGCGAAAAGGGCTTTAATTCGTGACCACCCTCAAAAAATCGAAAAATCCACCCAAATCCTAAAAAAATTGAAATTTTTATATGAAAAACTTCTTTTGGCCATATCTCCTAAACTAAGCGTCCTAGAGCGAAAAGGGCGATAATTCGTGACCACCCCCAAAAAATCGAAAAATCCAACCAAATCCTAAAAAAATTGAAATTTTTATATGAAAAACTTCTTTTGGCCATATCTCCTAAACTAAGCGTCCTAGAGCGAAAAGGACGATAATTCGTGACCACCCTCAAAAAATCGAAAAATCCACCCAAATCCTAAAAAAATTTAAATTTTTATATGAAAAACTTCTTTTGGCCATATCTCCTAAACTAAGCGTCCTAGAGCGAAAAGGACGATAATTCGTGACCACCCCCAAAAAATCGAAAAATCCACCCAAATCCTAACAAAATTGAAATTTTTATATGAAAAATTTCGTTTGGCCATATCTCCTAAACTAAGCATCCTAGAGCGAAAAGGACGATAATTCGTGACCACCCCCAAAAAATCGAAAAATCCACCCAAATCCAAAAAAAGTTGAAATTTTTATATGAAAAACTTCTTTTGGCCATATCTCCTAAACTAAGCGTCCTAGAGCGAAAAGGACGATAATTCGTGACCACCCCCAAAAAATCGAAAAATCCACCCAAATCCTAAAAAATTTAAATTTTTATATGAAAAACTTCTTTTGGCCATATCTCCTAAACTAAGCGTCCTAGAGCGAAAAGGGCTTTAATTCGTGACCACCCTCACAAAATCGAAAAATCCACCCAAATCCTAAAAAATTGAAATTTTTATATGAAAAACTTCTTTTGGCCATATCTCCTAAACTAAGCGTCCTAGAGCGAAAAGGGCGATAATTCGTGACCACCCTCAAAAAATCGAAAAATCCACCCAAATCCTAAAAAATTGAAATTTTTATATGAAAAACTTCTTTTGGCCATATCTCCTAAACTAAGCGTCCTAGAGCGAAAAGGGCGATAATTCGTGACCACCCCCAAAAAATCGAAAAGTCCACCCAAATCTTAAAAAAATTGAAATTTTTATATGAAAAACTTCTTTTGGCCATATCTCCTAAACTAAGCGTCCTAGAGCGAAAAGGACGACAATTCGTGACCACCCTCAAAAAATCGAAAAATCCACCCAAATCCTAAAAAAATTGAAATTTTTATATGAAAAACTTCTTTTGGCCATATCTCCTAAACTAAGCGTCCTAGAGCGAAAAGGGCGATAATTCGTGACCACCCCCAAAAAATCGAAAAATCCACCCAAATCTTAAAAAAATTGAAATTTTTATATGAAAAACTTCTTTTGGCCATATCTCCTAAACTAAGCGTCCTAGAGCGAAAAGGACGACAATTCGTGACCACCCCCAAAAAATCGAAAAATCCACCCAAATCCTAAAAAAATTGAAATTTGTATATGAAAAACTTCTTTTGGCCATATCTCCTAAGCCAAGCGTCCTAGAGCGAAAAGGGCTTTAATTCGTGACCACCCCCAAAAAATCGAAAAATCCACCCAAATCCTAAAAAAATTGAAATTTTTATATGAAAAACTTTTTTTGGCCATATCTCCTAAACTAAGCGTCCTAGAGCGAAAAGAGCTTTAATTCGTGACCACCCTCAAAAAATCGAAAAATCCACCCAAATCCTAAAAAAATTGAAATTTTTATATGAAAAACTTCTTTTGGCCATATCTCCTAAACTAAGCGTCCTAGAGCGAAAAGGGCGATAATTCGTGACCACCCCCAAAAAATCGAAAAATCCAACCAAATCCTAAAAAAATTGAAATTTTTATATGAAAAACTTCTTTTGGCCATATCTCCTAAACTAAGCGTCCTAGAGCGAAAAGGACGATAATTCGTGACCACCCTCAAAAAATCGAAAAATCCACCCAAATCCTAAAAAAATTTAAATTTTTATATGAAAAACTTCTTTTGGCCATATCTCCTAAACTAAGCGTCCTAGAGCGAAAAGGACGATAATTCGTGACCACCCCCAAAAAATCGAAAAATCCACCCAAATCCTAACAAAATTGAAATTTTTATATGAAAAATTTCGTTTGGCCATATCTCCTAAACTAAGCATCCTAGAGCGAAAAGGACGATAATTCGTGACCAACCTCAAATCCTAAAAAAAATGAAAATTTTATATGAAAAACTTCTTTTGGCCATATCTCCTAAACTAAGCGTCCTAGAGCGAAAAGGGCTTTAATTCGTGACCACCCTCAAAAAATCGAAAAATCCACCCAAATCCTAAAAAAATTGAAATTTTTATATGAAAAACTTCTTTTGGCCATATCTCCTAAACTAAGCGTCCTAGAGCGAAAAGGACGATAATTCGTGACCACCCTCAAAAAATCGAAAAATCCACCCAAATCCTAAAAAAATTGAAATTTTTATATGAAAAACTTCTTTTGGCCATATCTCCTAAACTAAGCGTCCTAGAGCGAAAAGGACGATAATTCGTGACCACCCCCAAAAAATCGAAAAATCCACCCAAATCCTAACAAAATTGAAATTTTTATATGAAAAATTTCGTTTGGCCATATCTCCTAAACTAAGCATCCTAGAGCGAAAAGGACGATAATTCGTGACCACCCCCAAAAAATCGAAAAATCCACCCAAATCCTAACAAAATTGAAATTTTTATATGAAAAATTTCGTTTGGCCATATCTCCTAAACTAAGCGTCCTAGAGCGAAAAGGACGATAATTCGTGACCACCCTCAAAAAATCGAAAAATCCACCCAAATCCTAAAAAAAATTGAAATTTTCGTGACCACCCTCAAAAAATCGAAAAATCCACCCAAATCCTAAAAAAATTGAAATTTTTATATGAAAAACTTCTTTTGGCCATATCTCCTAAACTAAGCGTCCTAGAGCGAAAAGGGCGATAATTCGTGACCACCCCCAAAAAATCGAAAAATCCACCCAAATCTTACAAAAATTGAAATTTTTATATGAAAAACTTCTTTTGGCCATATCTCCTAAACTAAGCGTCCTAGAGCGAAAAGGACGACAATTCGTGACCACCCTCAAAAAATCGAAAAATCCACCCAAATCCTAAAAAAATTGAAATTTTTATATGAAAAACTTCTTTTGGCCATATCTCCTAAACTAAGCGTCCTAGAGCGAAAAGGACGATAATTCGTGACCACTCTCAAAAAATCGAAAAATCCAACCAAATCCTAACAACAATGAAATTTTTATATGAAAAACTTCTTTTGGCCATATCTCCTAAACTAAGCGTCCTAGAGCGAAAAGGGCTTTAATTCGTGACCACCCCCAAAAAATCGAAAAATCCACCCAAATCCTAAAAAAATTGAAATTTTTATATGAAAAACTTCTTTTGGCCATATCTCCTAAACTAAGCGTCCTAGAGCGAAAAGGGCTTTAATTCGTGACCACCCTCAAAAAATCGAAAAATCCACCCAAATCCTAAAAAAATTGAAATTTTTATATGAAAAACTTCTTTTGGCCATATCTCCTAAACTAAGCGTCCTAGAGCGAAAAGGGCGATAATTCGTGACCACCCCCAAAAAATCGCAAAATCCAACCAAATCCTAAAAAAATTGAAATTTTTATATGAAAAACTTCTTTTGGCCATATCTCCTAAACTAAGCGTCCTAGAGCGAAAAGGACGATAATTCGTGACCACCCTCAAAAAATCGAAAAATCCACCCAAATCCTAAAAAAAATTTAAATTTTTATATGAAAAACTTCTTTTGGCCATATCTCCTAAACTAAGCGTCCTAGAGCGAAAAGGACGATAATTCGTGACCACCCCCAAAAAATCGAAAAATCCACCCAAATCCTAACAAAATTGAAATTTTTATATGAAAAATTTCGTTTGGCCATATCTCCTAAACTAAGCATCCTAGAGCGAAAAGGACGATAATTCGTGACCACCCTCAAATCCTAAAAAAATTGAAAATTTTATATGAAAAACTTCTTTTGGCCATATCTCCTAAACTAAGCGTCCTAGAGCGAAAAGGGCTTTAATTCGTGACCACCCTCAAAAAATCGAAAAATCCACCAAAATCCTAAAAAAATTGACATTTTTATATGAAAAACTTCTTTTGGCCATATCTCCTAAACTAAGCGTCCTAGAGCGAAAAGGACGATAATTCGTGACCACCCCCAAAAATCCTAACAAAATTGAAATTTTTATATGAAAAACTTCTTTTGGCCATATCTCCTAAACTAAGCGTCCTAGAGCGAAAAGGACGATAATTCGTGACCACCCCCAAAAAATCGAAAAATCCAACCAAATCCTAAAAAAATTGACATTTTTATATGAAAAACTTCTTTTGGCCATATCTCCTAAACTAAGCGTCCTAGAGCGAAAAGGACGATAATTCGTGACCACCCTCAAAAAATCGAAAAATCCACCCAAATCCTAAAAAAAATTGAAATTTTTATATGAAAAACTTCTTTTGGCCATATCTCCTAAACTAAGCGTCCTAGAGCGAAAAGGACGATAATTCGTGACCACCCCCAAAAAATCGAAAAATCCAACCAAATCCTAAAAAAAATGAAATTTTTATATGAAAAACTTCTTTTGGCCATATCTCCTAAACTAAGCGTCCTAGAGCGAAAAGGGCGATAATTCGTGACCACCCCCAAAAAATCGAAAAATCCACCCAAATCCTAAAAAAGTTGAAATTTTTATATGAAAAACTTCTTTTGGCCATATCTCCTAAACTAAGCGTCCTAGAGCGAAAAGGACGATAATTCGTGACCACCCTCAAAAAATCGAAAAATCCACCCAAATCCTAAAAAAAATTTAAATTTTTATATGAAAAACTTCTTTTGGCCATATCTCCTAAACTAAGCGTCCTAGAGCGAAAAGGACGATAATTCGTGACCACCCCCAAAAAATCGAAAAATCCACCCAAATCCTAACAAAATTGAAATTTTTATATGAAAAATTTCGTTTGGCCATATCTCCTAAACTAAGCATCCTAGAGCGAAAAGGACGATAATTCGTGACCACCCTCAAATCCTAAAAAAATTGAAAATTTTATATGAAAAACTTCTTTTGGCCATATCTCCTAAACTAAGCGTCCTAGAGCGAAAAGGGCTTTAATTCGTGACCACCCTCAAAAAATCGAAAAATCCACCCAAATCCTAAAAAAATTGACATTTTTATATGAAAAACTTCTTTTGGCCATATCTCCTAAACTAAGCGTCCTAGAGCGAAAAGGACGATAATTCGTGACCACCCCCAAAAATCCTAACAAAATTGAAATTTTTATATGAAAAACTTCTTTTGGCCATATCTCCTAAACTAAGCGTCCTAGAGCGAAAAGGACGATAATTCGTGACCACCCCCAAAAAATCGAAAAATCCAACCAAATCCTAAAAAAATTGACATTTTTACATGAAAAACTTCTTTTGGCCATATCTCCTAAACTAAGCGTCCTAGAGCGAAAAGGACGATAATTCGTGACCACCCTCAAAAAATCGAAAAATCCACCCAAATCCTAAAAAAAATTGAAATTTTTATATGAAAAACTTCTTTTGGCCATATCTCCTAAACTAAGCGTCCTAGAGCGAAAAGGACGATAATTCGTGACCACCCCAAAAAATCGAAAAATCCAACCAAATCCTAAAAAAATTGAAATTTTTATATGAAAAACTTCTTTTGGCCATATCTCCTAAACTAAGCGTCCTAGAGCGAAAAGGGCGATAATTCGTGACCACCCCCAAAAAATCGAAAAATCCACCCAAATCCTAAAAAAGTTGAAATTTTTATATGAAAAACTTCTTTTGGCCATATCTCCTAAACTAAGCGTCCCAGAGCGAAAAGGATGATAATTCGTGACCACCCCCAAAAAATCGAAAAATCCACCCAAATCCTAAAAAAATTTAAATTTTTATATGAAAAACTTCTTTTGGCCATATCTCCTAAACTAAGCGTCCTAGAGCGAAAAGGGCTTTAATTCGTGACCACCCTCACAAAATCGAAAAATCCACCCAAATCCTAAAAAAATTGAAATTTTTATATGAAAAACTTCTTTTGGCCATATCTCCTAAACTAAGCGTCCTAGAGCGAAAAGGGCGATAATTCGTGACCACCCTCAAAAAATCGAAAAATCCACCCAAATCCTAAAAAAATTGAAATTTTTATATGAAAAACTTCTTTTGGCCATATCTCCTAACTAAGCGTCCTAGAGCGAAAAGGGCGATAATTCGTGACCACCCCCAAAAAATCTAAAAATCCACCCAAATCTTAAAAAAATTGAAATTTTTATATGAAAAACTTCTTTTGGCCATATCTCCTAAACTAAGCGTCCTAGAGCGAAAAGGACGACAATTCGTGACCACCCTCAAAAAATCGAAAAATCCACCCAAATCCTAAAAAAATTGAAATTTTTATATGAAAAACTTCTTTTGGCCATATCTCATAAACTAAGCGTCCTAGAGCGAAAAGGGCGATAATTCGTGACCACCCCCAAAAAATCGAAAAATCCACCCAAATCTTAAAAAAATTGAAATTTTTATATGAAAAACTTCTTTTGGCCATATCTCCTAAACTAAGCGTCCTAGAGCGAAAAGGACGACAATTCGTGACCACCCTCAAAAAATCGAAAAATCCACCCAAATCCTAAAAAAATTGAAATTTGTATATGAAAAACTTCTTTTGGCCATATCTCCTAAACTAAGCGTCCTAGAGCGAAAAGGACGATAATTCGTGACCACCCTCAAAAAATCGAAAAATCCACCCAAATCCTAAAAAAATTTAAATTTTTATATGAAAAACTTCTTTTGGCCATATCTCCTAAACTAAGCGTCCTAGAGCGAAAAGGACGATAATTCGTGACCACCCTCAAAAAAATCGAAAAATCCACCCAAATCCTAAAAAAATTGAAATTTTTATATGAAAAACTTCTTTTGGCCATATCTCCTAAACTAACCGACCTAGAGCGAAGAGGACGATAATTCGTGACCACCATCAAAAAATCGAAAAATCCACCCAAATCCTAAAAAAATTGAAATTTTTATATGAAAAACTTCTTTTGGTCATATCTCCTAAACTAAGCGTCCAAGAGCGAAAAGGACGATAATTCGTGACCACCCTCAAAAAATCGAAAAATCCACCCAAATCCTAAAAAAATTGAAATTTTTATATGAAAAACTTCTTTTGGCCATATCTCCTAAACTAAGCGTCCTAGAGCGAAAAGGACGATAATTCGTGACCACCCCCAAAAAATCGAAAAATCCACCCAATAAGCGTCCTAGAGCGAAAAGGGCTTTAATTCGTGACCACCCTCAAAAAATCGAAAAATCCTCCGAAATCCTAAAAAAATTGAAATTTTTATATGAAAAACTTCTTTTGGCCATATCTCCTAAACTAACAGACCTAGAGCGAAGAGGACGATAATTCGTGACCACCATCAAAAAATCGAAAAATCCACCCAAATCCTAAAAAAATTTAAATTTTTATATGAAAAACTTCTTTTGGTCATATCTCCTAAACTAAGCGTCCTAGAGCGAAAAGGACGATAATTCGTGACCACCCTCAAAAAATCGAAAAATCCACCCAAATCCTAAAAAAATTGAAATTTTTATATGAAAAACTTCTTTTGGCCATATCTCCTAAACTAAGCGTCCTAGAGTGAAAAGGACTTTAATTCGTGACGACCCTCAAAAAATCGAAAAATCCACCCAAATCCTAAAAAAATTTAAATTTTTATATGAAAAACTTCTTTTGACCATATCTCCTAAACTAAGCGTCCTAGAGCGAAAAGGAGGATAATTCGTGACCACCCCCAAAAAATCGAAAAATCCACCCAAATCCTAAAAAAATTGAAATTTTTATATGAAAAACTTCTTTTGGCCATATCTCCTAAACTAAGCGTCCTAGAGCGAAAAGGACGATAATTCGTGACCACCCCCAAAAAATCGAAAAATCCACCCAATAAGCGTCCTAGAGCGAAAAGGGCTTTAATTCGTGACCACCCTCAAAAAATCGAAAAATCCTCCCAAATCCTAAAAAAATTGAAATTTTTATATGAAAAACTTCTTTTGGCCATATCTCCTAAACTAAGCGTCCTAGAGCGAAAAGGACTTTAATTCGTGACCACCCTCAAAAAATCGAAAAATCCACCCAAATCCTAAAAAAATTCAAATTTGTATATGAAAAACTTCTTTTGGCCATATCTCCTAAACTAAGCGTCCTAGAGCGAAAAGGACGATAATTCGTGACCACCCCCAAAAAAGCGAAGAATCCACCCAAATCCTAAAAAAATTGAAATTTTTATATGAAAAACTTCTTTTGGCCATATCTCTTAAACTAAGCGTCCTAGAGCGAAAAGGGCTTTAATTCGTGACCACCCCCAAAAAAATCGAAAAATCCAACCAAATCCTACAAAATGGAAATTTTTTATGAAAAACTTCTTTTGGCCATATCCCCTAAACTAAGCGTCCTAGAGCGAAAAGGGCTTTAATTCGTGACCACCCCCAAAAAATCGAAAAATCCACCCAAATCCTAAAAAATTGAAATTTTTATATGAAAAACTTCTTTTGGCCATATCTCCTAAACTAAGCGTCCTAGAGCGAAAAGGACGATAATTCGTGACCACCCCCAAAAAATCGAAGAATCCACCCAAATCCTAAAAAAAATGAAATTTTTATATGAAAAACTTCTTTTGGCCATATCTCCTAAACTAAGCGTCCTAGAGCGAAAAGGGCTTTAATTCGTGACCACCCCCAAAAAATCGAAAAATCCACCCAAATCCTAAAAAAATTGAAATTTTTATATGAAAAACTTCTTTTGGCCATATCTCCTAAACTAAGCGTCCTAGAGCGAAAAGGGCTTTATTTCGTGACCACCCCCAAAAAATCGAAAAATCCACCCAAATCCTAAAAAAATTGAAATTTTTATATGAAAAACTTCTTTTGACCATATCTCCTAAACTAAGCGTCCTAGAGCGAAAAGGACGATAATTCGTGACCACCCTCAAAAAATCGAAAAATCCACCCAAATCCTAAAAAAATTGAAATTTTTATATGAAAAACTTCTTTTGGCCATATCTCCTAAACTAAGCGTCCTAGAGCGAAAAGGACGATAATTCGTGACCACCCCCAAAAAGTCGAAAAATCCACCCAAATCCTAACAACATTGAAATTTTTATATGAAAAACTTCGTTTGGCCATATCTCCTAAACTAAGCGTCCTAGAGCGAAAAGGACGATAATTCGTGACCACCATCAAATCCTAAAAAAATTGAAATTTTTATATGAAAAACTTCTTTTGGCCATATCTCCTAAACTAAGCGTCCTAGAGCGAAAAGGGCTTTAATTCGTGACCACCCCCAAAAAATCGAAAAATCCACCCAAATCCTAAAAAAATTGAAATTTTTATATGAAAAACTTCTTTTGACCATATCTCCTAAACTAAGCGTCCTAGAGCGAAAAGGACGATAATTCGTGACCACTCTCAAATCCTAAAAAAATTGAAATTTTTATATGAAAAACTTCTTTTGGCCATATCTCCTAAACTAAGAGTCCTAGAGCGAAAAGGGCTTTAATTCGTGACCACCCTCAAAAAATCGATAAATCCACCCAAATCCTAAAAAAATTGAAATTTTTATATGAAAAACTTCTTTTGGCCATATCTTCTAAACTAAGCGTCCTAGAGCGAAAAGGACGATAATTCGTGACCACCCCCAAAAAGTCGAAAAATCCACCCAAATCCTAACAAAATTGAAATTTTTATATGAAAAACTTCGTTTGGCCATATCTCCTAAACTAAGCGTCCTAGAGCGAAAAGGACGATATGTCGTGACCACCATCAAATCCTAAAAAAATTGAAATTTTTATATGAAAAACTTCTTTTGGCCATATCTCCTAAACTAAGCGTCCTAGAGCGAAAAGGGCTTTAATTCGTGACCACCCCCAAAAAATCGAAAAATCCAACCAAATCCTAAAAAAATTGAAATTTTTATATGAAAAACTTCTTTTGGCCATATCTCCTAAACTAACCGACCTAGAGCGAAGAGGACGATAATTCGCGACCACCATCAAAAAATCGAAAAATCCACCCAAATCCTAAAAAAATTGAAATTTTTATATGAAAAACTTCTTTTGGTCATATCTCCTAAACTAAGCGTCCTAGAGCGAAAAGGACGATGATTCGTGACCACCCTCAAAAAATCGAAAAATCCACCCAAATCCTAAAAAAATTGAAATTTTTATATGAAAAACTTCTTTTGGCCATATCTCCTAAACTAAGCGTCCTAGAGCGAAAAGGGCTTTAATTCGTGACCACCCCCAAAAAATCGAAAAATCCAACCAAATCCTAAAAAAATTGAAATTTTTATATGAAAAACTTCTTTTGGCCATATCTCCTAAACTAAGCGTCCTAGAGCGAAAAGGACGATAATTCGTGACCACCCCCAAAAAATCGAAAAATCCACCCAATAAGCGTCCTAGAGCGAAAAGGGCTTTAATTCGTGACCACCCTCAAAAAATCGAAAAATCCTCCCAAATCCTAAAAAAATTGAAATTTTTATATGAAAAACTTCTTTTGGCCATATCTCCTAAACTAAGCGTCCTAGAGCGAAAAACTTCTTTTGGCCATATCTCCTAAACAAAGCGTCCTAAAGCGAAAAGGACGATAATTCGTGACCACCCTCAAAAAATCGAATAATCCACCCAAATCCTAAAAAAATTGAAATTTTTATATGAAAAACTTCTTTTGGCCATATCTCCTAAACTAAGCGTCCTAGAAAACTTCTTTTGGCCATATCTCCTAAACTAAGCGTCCTAGAGCGAAAAGGACGATAATTCGTGACCACCCTCAAAAAATCGAAAAATCCACCCAAATCCTAAAAAAATTTAAATTTTTATATGAAAAACTTCTTTTGGCCATATCTCCTAAACTAAGCGTCCTAGAGCGAAAAGGACGATAATTCGTGACCACCCCCAAAAAATCGAAAAATCCACCCAAATCCTAAAAAAAATTCAAATTTTTATATGAAAAACTTCTTTTGGCCATATCTCCTAAACTAAGCGTCCTAGAGCGAAAAGGACGATAATTCGTGACCACCCCCAAAAAATCGAAAAATACACCCAAATCCTAAAAAAATTGAAATTTTTATATGAAAAACTTCTTTTGGCCATATCTCCTAAATTAAGCGTCCTAGAGCGAAAAGGGCGATAATTCGCGACCACCCCCAAAAAATCTAAAAATTCACCCAAATCCTAAAAAAATTGAAATTTTTATATGAAAATCTTCTTTTGGCCATATCTCCTAAACTAAGCGTCCTAGAGCGAAAAGGACGATAATTCGTGACCACCCCCAAAAAATCAAAAAATCCACCCAAATCCTAAAAAATTGAAATTTTTATATGAAAAACATCTTTTGGCCATATCTCCTAAACTAAGCGTCCTAGAGCGAAAAGGGCTTTAATTCGTGACCACCCTCAAAAAATCGAAAAATCCACCCAAACCTAAAAAAATTTAAAATTTTATATGAAAAACTTCTTTTGGCCATATCTCCTAAACTAAGCGTCCTAGAGCGAAAAGGACGATAATTCGTGACCACCCCCAAAAAATCGAAAAATCCACCCAAATCCTAAAAAAAATTGAAATTTTTATATGAAAAACTTCTTTTGGCCATATCTCCTAAACTAAGCGTCCTAGAGCGAAAAGGGCTTTAATTCGTGACCACCCTCAAAAAATCGAAAAATCCACCCAAATCCTAAAAAAATTGAAATTTTTATATGAAAAACTTCTTTTGGCCATATCTCCTAAACTAAGCGTCCTAGAGCGAAAAGGGCTTTAATTCGTGACCACCCCCAAAAAATCGAAAAATCCTCCCAAATCCTAAAAAAATTGAAATTTTTATATGAAAAACTTCTTTTGGCCATATCTCCTAAACTAAGCGTCCTAGAGCGAAAAGGACGATAATTCGTGACCACCCTCAAAAAATCGAAAAATCCACCCAAATCCTAAAAAAATTTAAATTTTTATATGAAAAACTTCTTTTGGCCATATCTCCTAAACTAAGCGTCCTAGAGCGAAAAGGACGATAATTCGTGACCACCCCCAAAAAATCGAAAAATCCACCCAAATCCTAAAAAAATTGAAATTTTTATATGAAAAACTTCTTTTGGCCATATCTCCTAAACTAAGCGTCCTAGAGCGAAAAGGACGATAATTCGTGACCACCCCCAAAAAATCGAAAAATCCTCCCAAATCCTAAAAAAATTGAAATTTTTATATGAAAAACTTCTTTTGGCCATATCTCCTAAACTAAGCGTCCTAGAGCGAAAAGGACGATAATTCGTGACCACCCCCAAAAAATCGAAAAATCCACCCAAATCCTAAAAAAATTCAAATTTTTATATGAAAAACTTCTTTTGGCCATATCTCCTAAACTAAGCGTCCTAGAGCGAAAAGGACGATAATTCGTGACCACCCCCAAAAAAATCGAAAAATCCACCCAAATCCTAAAAAAATTGAAATTTTTATATGAAAAACTTCCTTTGGCCATATCTCCTAAACTAAGCGTCCTAGAGCGAAAAGGACGATAATCCGTGACCACCCCCAAAAAAATCGAAAAATCCACCCAAATCCTAAAAAAATTGAAATTTTTATATGAAAAACTTCTTTTGGCCATATCTCCTAAACTAAGCGTCCTAGAGCGAAAAGGACGATAATTTGTGACCACCCCCAAAAAATCGAAAAATCCACCCAAATCCTAAAAAAATTGAAATTTTTATATGAAAAACTTCTTTTGGCCATATCTCCTAAACTAAGCGTCCTAGAGCGAAAAGGGCTTTAATTCGTGACCACCCCCAAAAAATCGAAAAATCCATTCAAATCCTAAAAAAATCGAAATTTTTATATGAAAAACTTCTTTTGGCCATATCTCCTAAACTAAGCGTCCTAGAGCGAAAAGGGCTTTAATTCGTGACCACCCTCAAAAAATCGAAAAATCCACCCAAATCCTAAAAAAATTGAAATTTTTATATGAAAAACTTCTTTTGGCCATATCTCCTAAACTAAGCGTCCTAGAGCGAAAAGGGCGATAATTCGTGACCACCCCCAAAAAATCGAAAAATCCAACCAAATCCTAAAAAAATGGAAATTTTTATATGAAAAACTTCTTTTGGCCATATCTCCTAAACTAAGCGTCCTAGAGCGAAAAGGGCTTTAATTCGTGACCACCCCCAAAAAATCGAAAAATCCACCCAAATCCTAAAAAAAATTGAAATTTTTATATGAAAAACTTCTTTTGGCCATAACTCCTAAACTAAGCGTCCTAGAGCGAAAAGGACTTTAATTCGTGACCACCCTCAAAAAATCGAAAAATCCACCCAAATCCTAAAAAAATTCAAATTTTTATATGAAAAACTTCTTTTGGCCATATCTCCAAAACTAAGCGTCCTAGAGCGAAAAGGACGATAATTCGTGACCACCCCCAAAAAATCGAAGAAT